>NC_092088.1:83075573-83220167 GCF_045679555.1 Salvelinus alpinus | reverse complement strand
ACTATAGCCTAGAACACCTCCCCTCTAACTGATTGTTAGACTATAGCCTAGAACACCTCCCCTCTACTGTGATCCTCGGTCATTAGACTATAGCCTAGAACACCTCCCCTCTACTGTAACTGGTCATTAGACTATAGCCTAGAACACCTCCCCTCTACTGTAACTGGTTGTTAGACTATAGCCTAGAACACCTCCCCTCTACTGTAACTGGTCATTAGACTATAGCCTAGAACACCTCCCCTCTACTGTAACTGGTCATTAGACTATAGCCTAGAACACCTCCCCTCTACTGTAACTGGTCATTAGACTATAGCCTAGAACACCTCCCCCTCTACTGTAGCTGGCCATTAGACTATAGCCTAGAACACCTCCCCTCTACTGTAACTGGTCATTAGACTATTTCCTAGAACACCTCCCCTCTACTGTAACTGGTCATTAGACTATAGCCTAGAACACCTCCCCTCTAACTGGTTGTTAGACTATAGCCTAGAACACCTCCCCTCTAACTGGTTGTTAGACTATAGCCTAGAACACCTCCCCTCTACTGTAACTGGTCATTAGACTATAGCCTAGAACACCTCCCCTCTACTGTAACTGGTCGTTAGACTATAGCCTAGAACACCTGCCCCTTCTTACTGTAACTGGTTGTTAGACTATAGCCTAGAACACCTCCCCTCTACTGTAACTGGTCATTAGACTATAGCCTAGAACACCTCCCCTCTACTGTAACTGGTCATTAGACTATAGCCTAGAACACCTCCCCTCTACTGTAACTGGTCGTTAGACTATAGCCTAGAACACCTCCCCTCTACTGTAACTGGTCGTTAGACTATAGCCTAGAACACCTCCCCTCTACTGTAACTGGTCATTAGACTATAGCCTAGAACACCTCCCCTCTACTGTAACTGGTCATTAGACTATAGCCTAGAACACCTCCCCTCTAGACTGTAACTGGTCATTAGACTATAGCCTAGAACACCTCCCCTCTACTGTAAAGGCTGGTCATTAGACTATAGCCTAGAACACCTCCCCTCTACTGTAACTGGTCATTAGACTATAGCCTAGAACACCTCCCCTCTACTGTAACTGGTGATTAGACTATAGCCTAGAACACCTCCCCTCTACTGTAACTGGTCATTAGACTATAACCTAGAACACCTCCCCTCTATTGTAACTGGTCGTTAGACTATAGCCTAGAAAACCTCCCCTCTACTGTAACTGGTCATTAGACTATAGCCTAGAACACCTCCCCTCTACTGTAACTGGTGATTAGACTACAGCCTAGAACACCTCCCCTCTAACTGGTCATTAGACTATAGCCTAGAACACCTCCCCTCTACTGTAACTGGTCATTAGACTATAGCCTAGAACACCTCCCCTCTACTGTAACTGGTCATTAGACTATAGCCTAGAACACCTCCCCTCTACTGTAACTGGTGATTAGACTATAGCCTAGAACACCTCCCCTCTACTGTAACTGGTCATTAGACTATAGCCTAGAACACCTCCCCTCTACTGTAACTGGTAATTAGACTATAGCCTAGAACACCTCCCCTCTACTGTAACTGGTAATTAGACTATAGCCTAGAACACCTCCCCTCTACTGTAACTGGTTATTAGACTATAGCCTAGAACACCTCCCCTCTACTGTAACTGGTCATTAGACTATAGCCTAGAACACCTCCCCTCTACTGTAACTGGTAATTAGACTACAGCCTAGAACACCTCCCCTCTACTGTAACTGGTAATTAGACTATAACCTAGAACACCTCCCCTCTACTGTAACTGGTAATTAGACTACAGCCTAGAACACCTCCCCTCTACTGTAACTGGTAATTAGACTATAACCTAGAACACCTCCCCTCTACTGTAACTGGTACGTTAGACTATAGCCTAGAACACCTCCCCTCTACTGTAACTGGTCATTAGACTATAGCCTAGAACACCTCCCCTCTACTGTAACTGGTCATTAGACTATAGCCTAGAACACCTCCCCTCTACTGTAACTGGTTGTTAGACTATAGCCTAGAACACCTCCCCTCTACTGTAACTGGTCATTAGACTATAGCCTAGAACACTTCCCCTCTACTGTAACTGGTCATTAGACTATAGCCTAGAACACCTCCCCTCTACTGTAAATGGTCATTAGACTATAGCCTAGAACACCTCCCCTCTAACTGGTTGTTAGACTATAGCCTAGAACACCTCCCCTCTAACTGGTTGTTAGACTATAGCCTAGAACACCTCCCCTCTACTGTAACTGGTCATTAGACTATAGCCTAGAACACCTCCCCTCTAACTGGTTGTTAGACTATAGCCTAGAACACCTCCCCTCTAACTGATTGTTAGACTATAGCCTAGAACACCTCCCCTCTACTGTAATTGGTCATTAGACTATAGCCTAGAACACCTCCCCTCTACTGTAACTGGTCATTAGACTATAGCCTAGAACACCTCCCCTCTACTGTAACTGGTTGTTAGACTATAGCCTAGAACACCTCCCCTCTACTGTAACTGGTCATTAGACTATAGCCTAGAACACCTCCCCTCTACTGTAACTGGTCATTAGACTATAGCCTAGAACACCTCCCCTCTACTGTAACTGGTCATTAGACTATAGCCTAGAACACCTCCCCTCTACTGTAACTGGTCATTAGACTATAGCCTAGAACACCTCCCCTCTACTGTAACTGGTCATTAGACTATTTCCTAGAACACCTCCCCTCTACTGTAACTGGTCATTAGACTATAGCCTAGAACACCTCCCCTCTAACTGGTTGTTAGACTATAGCCTAGAACACCTCCCCTCTAACTGGTTGTTAGACTATAGCCTAGAACACCTCCCCTCTACTGTAACTGGTCATTAGACTATAGCCTAGAACACCTCCCCTCTACTGTAACTGGTCGTTAGACTATAGCCTAGAACACCTCCCCTCTACTGTAACTGGTTGTTAGACTATAGCCTAGAACACCTCCCCTCTACTGTAACTGGTCATTAGACTATAGCCTAGAACACCTCCCCTCTACTGTAACTGGTCATTAGACTATAGCCTAGAACACCTCCCCTCTACTGTAACTGGTCATTAGAATATAGCCTAGAACACCTCCCCTCTACTGTAACTGGTCATTAGACTATAGCCTAGAACACCTCCCCTCTACTGTAACTGGTCATTAGACTATAGCCTAGAACACCTCCCCTCTACTGTAACTGGTCATTAGACTATAGCCTAGAACACCTCCCCTCTAACTGGTTGTTAGACTATAGCCTAGAACACCTCCCCTCTAACTGGTTGTTAGACTATAGCCTAGAACACCTCCCCTCTAACTGGTTGTTAGACTATAGCCTAGAACACCTCCCCTCTACTGTAACTGGTCATTAGACTATAGCCTAGAACACCTCCCCTCTACTGTAACTGGTCGTTAGATTATAGCCTAGAACACCTCCCCTCTACTGTAACTGGTCATTAGACTATAGCCTAGAACACCTCCCCTCTACTGTAACTGGTCATTAGACTATAACCTAGAACACCTCCCCTCTACTGTAACTGGTCGTTAGACTATAGCCTAGAACACCTCCCCTCTACTGTAACTGGTCATTAGACTATAGCCTAGAACACCTCCCCTCTAACTGGTTGTTAGACTATAGCCTAGAACACCTCCCCTCTAACTGGTTGTTAGACTATAGCCTAGAACACATCCCCTCTACTGTAACTGGTCATTAGACTATAGCCTAGAACACCTCCCCTCTACTGTAACTGGTCATTAGACTATAGCCTAGAACACCTCCCCTCTACTGTAACTGGTTGTTAGACTATAGCCTAGAACACCTCCCCTCTACTGTAACTGGTCATTAGACTATAGCCTAGAACACCTCCCCTCTACTGTAACTGGTCATTAGACTATAGCCTAGAACACCTCCCCTCTACTGTAACTGGTCATTAGACTATAGCCTAGAACACCTCCCCTCTACTGTAACTGGTCATTAGACTATAGCCTAGAACATCTCCCCTCTACTGTAACTGGTCATTAGACTATAGCCTAGAACACCTCCCCTCTACTGTAACTGGTCATTAGACTATAGCCTAGAACACCTCCCCTCTACTGTAACTGGTTGTTAGACTATAGCCTAGAACACCTCCCCTCTACTGTAACTGGTTGTTAGACTATAGCCTAGAACACCTCCCCTCTAACTGGTTGTTAGACTATAGCCTAGAACACCTCCCCTCTACTGTAACTGGTCGTTAGATTATAGCCTAGAACACATCCCCTCTAACTGGTCGTTAGACTATAGCCTAGAACACCTCCCCTCTACTGTAACTGGTAATTAGACTTCAGCCTAGAACACCTCCACTCTAACTGGTCGTTAGACTATAACCTAGAACACCTCCCCTCTACTGTAACTGGTTGTTAGACTATAGCCTAGAACACCTCCCCTCTACTGTAACTGGTGATTAGACTATAGCCTAGAACACCTCCCCTCTAACTGGTCGTTAGACTATAGCCTAGAACACCTCCCCTCTAACTGGTTGTTAGACTATAGCCTAGAACACCTCCCCTCTAACTGGTTGTTAGACTATAGCCTAGAACACCTCCCCTCTACTGTAACTGGTCATTAGACTATAGCCTAGAACACCTCCCCTCTACTGTAACTGGTCATTAGACTATAGCCTAGAACACCTCCCCTCTACTGTAACTGGTCATTAGACTATAGCCTAGAACACCTCCCCTCTACTGTAACTGGTCATTAGACTATAGCGTAGAACACCTCCCCTCTACTGTAACTGGTCATTAGACTATAACCTAGAACACCTCCCCTCTACTGTAACTGGTCGTTAGACTATAGCCTAGAACACCTCCCCTCTACTGTAACTGGTCATTAGACTATAGCCTAGAACACCTCCCCTCTACTGTAACTGGTCATTAGACTATAGCCTAGAACACCTCCCCTCTAACTGGTTGTTAGACTATAGCCTAGAACACCTCCCCTCTAACTGGTTGTTAGACTATAGCCTAGAACACCTCCCCTCTACTGTAATTGGTCATTAGACTATAGCCTAGAACACCTCCCCTCTACTGTAACTGGTCATTAGACTATAGCCTAGAACACCTCCCCTCTACTGTAACACTATAGCCTAGAACACCTCCCCTCTACTGTAACTGGTCATTAGACTATAGCCTAGAACACCTCCCCTCTACTGTAACTGGTCATTAGACTATAGCCTAGAACACCTCCCCTCTACTGTAACTGGTCATTAGACTATAGCCTAGAACACCTCCCCTCTACTGTAACTGGTCATTAGACTATAGCCTAGAACACCTCCCCTCTACTGTAACTGGTCATTAGACTATAGCCTAGAACACCTCCCCTCTACTGTAACTGGTCATTAGACTATTTCCTAGAACACCTCCCCTCTACTGTAACTGGTCATTAGACTATAGCCTAGAACACCTCCCCTCTAACTGGTTGTTAGACTATAGCCTAGAACACCTCCCCTCTAACTGGTTGTTAGACTATACCCTAGAACACCTCCCCTCTACTGTAACTGGTCATTAGACTATAGCCTAGAACACCTCCCCTCTACTGTAACTGGTCGTTAGACTATAGCCTAGAACACCTCCCCTCTACTGTAACTGGTTGTTAGACTATAGCCTAGAACACCTCCCCTCTACTGTAACTGGTCATTAGACTATAGCCTAGAACACCTCCCCTCTACTGTAACTGGTCATTAGACTATAGCCTAGAACACCTCCCCTCTACTGTAACTGGTCATTAGAATATAGCCTAGAACACCTCCCCTCTACTGTAACTGGTCATTAGACTATAGCCTAGAACACCTCCCCTCTACTGTAACTGGTCATTAGACTATAGCCTAGAACACCTCCCCTCTACTGTAACTGGTCATTAGACTATAGCCTAGAACACCTCCCCTCTAACTGGTTGTTAGACTATAGCCTAGAACACCTCCCCTCTAACTGGTTGTTAGACTATAGCCTAGAACACCTCCCCTCTAACTGGTTGTTAGACTATAGCCTAGAACACCTCCCCTCTACTGTAACTGGTCATTAGACTATAGCCTAGAACACCTCCCCTCTACTGTAACTGGTCATTAGACTATAGCCTAGAACACCTCCCCTCTACTGTAACTGGTCATTAGACTATAGCCTAGAACACCTCCCCTCTACTGTAACTGGTCATTAGACTATAACCTAGAACACCTCCCCTCTACTGTAACTGGTCGTTAGACTATAGCCTAGAACACCTCCCCTCTACTGTAACTGGTCATTAGACTATCGCCTAGAACACCTCCCCTCTAACTGGTTGTTAGACTATAGCCTAGAACACCTCCCCTCTAACTGGTTGTTAGACTATAGCCTAGAACACCTCCCCTCTACTGTAATTGGTCATTAGACTATAGCCTAGAACACCTCCCCTCTACTGTAACTGGTCATTAGACTATAGCCTAGAACACCTCCCCTCTACTGTAACTGGTTGTTAGACTATAGCCTAGAACACCTCCCCTCTACTGTAACTGGTCATTAGACTATAGCCTAGAACACCTCCCCTCTACTGTAACTGGTCATTAGACTATAGCCTAGAACACCTCCCCTCTACTGTAACTGGTCATTAGACTATAGCCTAGAACACCTCCCCTCTACTGTAACTGGTCATTAGACTATAGCCTAGAACACCTCCCCTCTACTGTAACTGGTCATTAGACTATAGCCTAGAACACCTCCCCTCTACTGTAACTGGTCATTAGACTATAACCTAGAACACCTCCCCTCTACTGTAACTGGTCGTTAGACTATAGCCTAGAACACCTCCCCTCTACTGTAACTGGTCATTAGACTATTTCCTAGAACACCTCCCCTCTACTGTAACTGGTCATTAGACTATAGCCTAGAACACCTCCCCTCTAACTGGTTGTTAGACTATAGCCTAGAACACCTCCCCTCTAACTGGTTGTTAGACTATAGCCTAGAACACATCCCCTCTACTGTAACTGGTCATTAGACTATAGCCTAGAACACCTCCCCTCTACTGTAACTGGTCATTAGACTATAGCCTAGAACACCTCCCCTCTACTGTAACTGGTCATTAGACTATAGCCTAGAACACCTCCCCTCTACTGTAACTGGTCATTAGACTATAGCCTAGAACACCTCCCCTCTACTGTAACTGGTCATTAGACTATAGCCTAGAACACCTCCCCTCTACTGTAACTGGTCATTAGACTATAGCCTAGAACACCTCCCCTCTACTGTAACTGGTCATTAGACTATAGCCTAGAACACCTCCCCTCTACTGTAACTGGTCATTAGACTATAGCCTAGAACACCTCCCCTCTACTGTAACTGGTCATTAGACTATTTCCTAGAACACCTCCCCTCTACTGTAACTGGTCATTAGACTATAGCCTAGAACACCTCCCCTCTAACTGGTTGTTAGACTATAGCCTAGAACACCTCCCCTCTAACTGGTTGTTAGACTATAGCCTAGAACACCTCCCCTCTACTGTAACTGGTCATTAGACTATAGCCTAGAACACCTCCCCTCTACTGTAACTGGTCGTTAGACTATAGCCTAGAACACCTCCCCTCTACTGTAACTGGTTGTTAGACTATAGCCTAGAACACCTCCCCTCTACTGTAACTGGTCATTAGACTATAGCCTAGAACACCTCCCCTCTACTGTAACTGGTCATTAGACTATAGCCTAGAACACCTCCCCTCTACTGTAACTGGTCATTAGAATATAGCCTAGAACACCTCCCCTCTACTGTAACTGGTCATTAGACTATAGCCTAGAACACCTCCCCTCTACTGTAACTGGTCATTAGACTATAGCCTAGAACACCTCCCCTCTACTGTAACTGGTCATTAGACTATAGCCTAGAACACCTCCCCTCTAACTGGTTGTTAGACTATAGCCTAGAACACCTCCCCTCTAACTGGTTGTTAGACTATAGCCTAGAACACCTCCCCTCTAACTGGTTGTTAGACTATAGCCTAGAACACCTCCCCTCTACTGTAACTGGTCATTAGACTATAGCCTAGAACACCTCCCCTCTACTGTAACTGGTCATTAGACTATAGCCTAGAACACCTCCCCTCTACTGTAACTGGTTGTTAGACTATAGCCTAGAACACCTCCCCTCTACTGTAACTGGTCATTAGACTATAGCCTAGAACACCTCCCCTCTACTGTAACTGGTCATTAGACTATAGCCTAGAACACCTCCCCTCTACTGTAACTGGTCATTAGACTATAGCCTAGAACACCTCCCCTCTACTGTAACTGGTCATTAGACTATAGCCTAGAACACCTCCCCTCTACTGTAACTGGTCATTAGACTATAGCCTAGAACACCTCCCCTCTACTGTAACTGGTCATTAGTCTATAACCTAGAACACCTCCCCTCTACTGTAACTGGTCGTTAGACTATAGCCTAGAACACCTCCCCTCTACTGTAACTGGTCATTAGACTATTTCCTAGAACACCTCCCCTCTACTGTAACTGGTCATTAGACTATAGCCTAGAACACCTCCCCTCTAACTGGTTGTTAGACTATAGCCTAGAACACCTCCCCTCTAACTGGTTGTTAGACTATAGCCTAGAACACATCCCCTCTACTGTAACTGGTCATTAGACTATAGCCTAGAACACCTCCCCTCTACTGTAACTGGTCATTAGACTATAGCCTAGAACACCTCCCCTCTACTGTAACTGGTTGTTAGACTATAGCCTAGAACACCTCCCCTCTACTGTAACTGGTCATTAGACTATAGCCTAGAACACCTCCCCTCTACTGTAACTGGTCATTAGACTATAGCCTAGAACACCTCCCCTCTACTGTAACTGGTGATTAGACTATAGCCTAGAACACCTCCCCTCTACTGTAACTGGTCATTAGACTATAGCCTAGAACACCTCCCCTCTACTGTAACTGGTCATTAGACTATAGCCTAGAACACCTCCCCTCTACTGTAACTGGTCATTAGACTATAGCCTAGAACACCTCCCCTCTACTGTAACTGGTTGTTAGACTATAGCCTAGAACACCTCCCCTCTACTGTAACTGGTTGTTAGACTATAGCCTAGAACACCTCCCCTCTACTGTAACTGGTCATTAGACTATAGCCTAGAACACCTCCCCTCTACTGTAACTGGTCATTAGACTATAGCCTAGAACACCTCCCCTCTACTGTAACTGGTCATTAGACTATAGCCTAGAACACCTCCCCTCTACTGTAACTGGTCATTAGACTATAACCTAGAACACCTCCCCTCTACTGTAACTGGTCGTTAGACTATAGCCTAGAACACCTCCCCTCTACTGTAACTGGTCATTAGACTATAGCCTAGAACACCTCCCCTCTACTGTAACTGGTCATTAGACTATAGCCTAGAACACCTCCCCTCTAACTGGTTGTTAGACTATAGCCTAGAACATCTCCCCTCTAACTGGTTGTTAGACTATAGCCTAGAACACCTCCCCTCTACTGTAATTGGTCATTAGACTATAGCCTAGAACACCTCCCCTCTACTGTAACTGGTCATTAGACTATAGCCTAGAACACCTCCCCTCTACTGTAACTGGTTGTTAGACTATAGCCTAGAACACCTCCCCTCTACTGTAACTGGTCATTAGACTATAGCCTAGAACACCTCCCCTCTACTGTAACTGGTCATTAGACTATAGCCTAGAACACCTCCCCTCTACTGTAACTGGTCATTAGACTATAGCCTAGAACACCTCCCCTCTAACTGGTTGTTAGACTATAGCCTAGAACACCTCCCCTCTAACTGGTTGTTAGACTATAGCCTAGAACACCTCCCCTCTACTGTAATTGGTCATTAGACTATAGCCTAGAACACCTCCCCTCTACTGTAACTGGTCATTAGACTATAGCCTAGAACACCTCCCCTCTACTGTAACTGGTTGTTAGACTATAGCCTAGAACACCTCCCCTCTACTGTAACTGGTCATTAGACTATAGCCTAGAACACCTCCCCTCTACTGTAACTGGTCATTAGACTATAGCCTAGAACACCTCCCCTCTACTGTAACTGGTCATTAGACTATAGCCTAGAACACCTCCCCTCTACTGTAACTGGTCATTAGACTATAGCCTAGAACACCTCCCCTCTACTGTAACTGGTCATTAGACTATAGCCTAGAACACCTCCCCTCTACTGTAACTGGTCATTAGACTATTTCCTAGAACACCTCCCCTCTACTGTAACTGGTCATTAGACTATAGCCTAGAACACCTCCCCTCTAACTGGTTGTTAGACTATAGCCTAGAACACCTCCCCTCTAACTGGTTGTTAGACTATAGCCTAGAACACCTCCCCTCTACTGTAACTGGTCATTAGACTATAGCCTAGAACACCTCCCCTCTACTGTAACTGGTCGTTAGACTATAGCCTAGAACACCTCCCCTCTACTGTAACTGGTTGTTAGACTATAGCCTAGAACACCTCCCCTCTACTGTAACTGGTCATTAGACTATAGCCTAGAACACCTCCCCTCTACTGTAACTGGTCATTAGACTATAGCCTAGAACACCTCCCCTCTACTGTAACTGGTCATTAGAATATAGCCTAGAACACCTCCCCTCTACTGTAACTGGTCATTAGACTATAGCCTAGAACACCTCCCCTCTACTGTAACTGGTCATTAGACTATAGCCTAGAACACCTCCCCTCTACTGTAACTGGTCATTAGACTATAGCCTAGAACACCTCCCCTCTACTGTAACTGGTCATTAGACTATAGCCTAGAACACCTCCCCTCTACTGTAACTGGTCATTAGACTATAGCCTAGAACACCTCCCCTCTACTGTAACTGGTCATTAGACTATAGCCTAGAACACCTCCCCTCTACTGTAACTGGTCATTAGACTATAGCCTAGAACACCTCCCCTCTACTGTAACTGGTTGTTAGACTATAGCCTAGAACACCTCCCCTCTACTGTAACTGGTTGTTAGACTATAGCCTAGAACACCTCCCCTCTACTGTAACTGGTCATTAGACTATAGCCTAGAACACCTCCCCTCTACTGTAACTGGTCATTAGACTATAGCCTAGAACACCTCCCCTCTACTGTAACTGGTCATTAGACTATAGCGTAGAACACCTCCCCTCTACTGTAACTGGTCATTAGACTATAACCTAGAACACCTCCCCTCTACTGTAACTGGTCGTTAGACTATAGCCTAGAACACCTCCCCTCTACTGTAACTGGTCATTAGACTATAGCCTAGAACACCTCCCCTCTACTGTAACTGGTCATTAGACTATAGCCTAGAACACCTCCCCTCTAACTGGTTGTTAGACTATAGCCTAGAACATCTCCCCTCTAACTGGTTGTTAGACTATAGCCTAGAACACCTCCCCTCTACTGTAATTGGTCATTAGACTATAGCCTAGAACACCTCCCCTCTACTGTAACTGGTCATTAGACTATAGCCTAGAACACCTCCCCTCTACTGTAACTGGTTGTTAGACTATAGCCTAGAACACCTCCCCTCTACTGTAACTGGTCATTAGACTATAGCCTAGAACACCTCCCCTCTACTGTAACTGGTCATTAGACTATAGCCTAGAACACCTCCCCTCTACTGTAACTGGTCATTAGACTATAGCCTAGAACACCTCCCCTCTAACTGGTTGTTAGACTATAGCCTAGAACACCTCCCCTCTAACTGGTTGTTAGACTATAGCCTAGAACACCTCCCCTCTACTGTAATTGGTCATTAGACTATAGCCTAGAACACCTCCCCTCTACTGTAACTGGTCATTAGACTATAGCCTAGAACACCTCCCCTCTACTGTAACTGGTTGTTAGACTATAGCCTAGAACACCTCCCCTCTACTGTAACTGGTCATTAGACTATAGCCTAGAACACCTCCCCTCTACTGTAACTGGTCATTAGACTATAGCCTAGAACACCTCCCCTCTACTGTAACTGGTCATTAGACTATAGCCTAGAACACCTCCCCTCTACTGTAACTGGTCATTAGACTATAGCCTAGAACACCTCCCCTCTACTGTAACTGGTCATTAGACTATAGCCTAGAACACCTCCCCTCTACTGTAACTGGTCATTAGACTATTTCCTAGAACACCTCCCCTCTACTGTAACTGGTCATTAGACTATAGCCTAGAACACCTCCCCTCTAACTGGTTGTTAGACTATAGCCTAGAACACCTCCCCTCTAACTGGTTGTTAGACTATAGCCTAGAACACCTCCCCTCTACTGTAACTGGTCATTAGACTATAGCCTAGAACACCTCCCCTCTACTGTAACTGGTCGTTAGACTATAGCCTAGAACACCTCCCCTCTACTGTAACTGGTTGTTAGACTATAGCCTAGAACACCTCCCCTCTACTGTAACTGGTCATTAGACTATAGCCTAGAACACCTCCCCTCTACTGTAACTGGTCATTAGACTATAGCCTAGAACACCTCCCCTCTACTGTAACTGGTCATTAGAATATAGCCTAGAACACCTCCCCTCTACTGTAACTGGTCATTAGACTATAGCCTAGAACACCTCCCCTCTACTGTAACTGGTCATTAGACTATAGCCTAGAACACCTCCCCTCTACTGTAACTGGTCATTAGACTATAGCCTAGAACACCTCCCCTCTAACTGGTTGTTAGACTATAGCCTAGAACACCTCCCCTCTAACTGGTTGTTAGACTATAGCCTAGAACACCTCCCCTCTAACTGGTTGTTAGACTATAGCCTAGAACACCTCCCCTCTACTGTAACTGGTCATTAGACTATAGCCTAGAACACCTCCCCTCTACTGTAACTGGTCATTAGACTATAGCCTAGAACACCTCCCCTCTACTGTAACTGGTCATTAGACTATAGCCTAGAACACCTCCCCTCTACTGTAACTGGTCATTAGACTATAACCTAGAACACCTCCCCTCTACTGTAACTGGTCGTTAGACTATAGCCTAGAACACCTCCCCTCTACTGTAACTGGTCATTAGACTATCGCCTAGAACACCTCCCCTCTAACTGGTTGTTAGACTATAGCCTAGAACACCTCCCCTCTAACTGGTTGTTAGACTATAGCCTAGAACACCTCCCCTCTACTGTAATTGGTCATTAGACTATAGCCTAGTACACCTCCCCTCTACTGTAACTGGTCATTAGACTATAGCCTAGAACACCTCCCCTCTACTGTAACTGGTTGTTAGACTATAGCCTAGAACACCTCCCCTCTACTGTAACTGGTCATTAGACTATAGCCTAGAACACCTCCCCTCTACTGTAACTGGTCATTAGACTATAGCCTAGAACACCTCCCCTCTACTGTAACTGGTCATTAGACTATAGCCTAGAACACCTCCCCTCTACTGTAACTGGTCATTAGACTATAGCCTAGAACACCTCCCCTCTACTGTAACTGGTCATTAGACTATAGCCTAGAACACCTCCCCTCTACTGTAACTGGTCATTAGACTATAACCTAGAACACCTCCCCTCTACTGTAACTGGTCGTTAGACTATAGCCTAGAACACCTCCCCTCTACTGTAACTGGTCATTAGACTATTTCCTAGAACACCTCCCCTCTACTGTAACTGGTCATTAGACTATAGCCTAGAACACCTCCCCTCTAACTGGTTGTTAGACTATAGCCTAGAACACCTCCCCTCTAACTGGTTGTTAGACTATAGCCTAGAACACATCCCCTCTACTGTAACTGGTCATTAGACTATAGCCTAGAACACCTCCCCTCTACTGTAACTGGTCATTAGACTATAGCCTAGAACACCTCCCCTCTACTGTAACTGGTCATTAGACTATAGCCTAGAACACCTCCCCTCTACTGTAACTGGTCATTAGACTATAGCCTAGAACACCTCCCCTCTACTGTAACTGGTCATTAGACTATAGCCTAGAACACCTCCCCTCTACTGTAACTGGTTGTTAGACTATAGCCTAGAACACCTCCCCTCTACTGTAACTGGTTGTTAGACTATAGCCTAGAACACCTCCCCTCTAACTGGTTGTTAGACTATAGCCTAGAACACCTCCCCTCTACTGTAACTGGTAATTAGACTTCAGCCTAGAACCTCTCCACTCTAACTGGTCGTTAGACTATAGCCTAGAACACCTCCCCTCTACTGTAACTGGTTGTTAGACTTCAGCCTAGAACCTCTCCACTCTAACTGGTCGTTAGACTATAGCCTAGAACACCTCCCCTCTAACTGGTTGTTAGACTATAGCCTAGAACACCTCCCCTCTAACTGGTTGTTAGACTATAGCCTAGAACACCTCCCCTCTACTGTAACTGGTAATTAGACTTCAGCCTAGAACCTCTCCACTCTAACTGGTCGTTAGACTATAGCCTAGAACACCTCCCCTCTACTGTAACTGGTAATTAGACTTCAGCCTAGAACCTCTCCACTCTAACTGGTCGTTAGACTATAGCCTAGAACACCTCCCCTCTAACTGGTTGTTAGACTATAGCCTAGAACACCTCCCCTCTAACTGGTTGTTAGACTATAGCCTAGAACACCTCCCCTCTACTGTAACTGGTCATTAGACTATAGCCTAGAACACCTCCCCTCTACTGTAACTGGTCATTAGACTATAGCCTAGAACACCTCCCCTCTACTGTAACTGGTCATTAGACTATAGCCTAGAACACCTCCCCTCTACTGTAACTGGTCATTAGACTATAGCGTAGAACACCTCCCCTCTACTGTAACTGGTCATTAGACTATAACCTAGAACACCTCCCCTCTACTGTAACTGGTCGTTAGACTATAGCCTAGAACACCTCCCCTCTACTGTAACTGGTCATTAGACTATAGCCTAGAACACCTCCCCTCTACTGTAACTGGTCATTAGACTATAGCCTAGAACACCTCCCCTCTAACTGGTTGTTAGACTATAGCCTAGAACACCTCCCCTCTAACTGGTTGTTAGACTATAGCCTAGAACACCTCCCCTCTACTGTAATTGGTCATTAGACTATAGCCTAGAACACCTCCCCTCTACTGTAACTGGTCATTAGACTATAGCCTAGAACACCTCCCCTCTACTGTAACTGGTCATTAGACTATAGCCTAGAACACCTCCCCTCTACTGTAACTGGTCATTACACTATAGCCTAGAACACCTCCCCTCTACTGTAACTGGTCATTAGACTATAGCCTAGAACACCTCCCCTCTACTGTAACTGGTCATTAGACTATAGCCTAGAACACCTCCCCTCTACTGTAACTGGTCATTAGACTATAGCCTAGAACACCTCCCCTCTACTGTAACTGGTCGTTAGACTATTTCCTAGAACACCTCCCCTCTACTGTAACTGGTCATTAGACTATAGCCTAGAACACCTCCCCTCTAACTGGTTGTTAGACTATAGCCTAGAACACCTCCCCTCTAACTGGTTGTTAGACTATACCCTAGAACACCTCCCCTCTACTGTAACTGGTCATTAGACTATAGCCTAGAACACCTCCCCTCTACTGTAACTGGTCGTTAGACTATAGCCTAGAACACCTCCCCTCTACTGTACCTGGTTGTTAGACTATAGCCTAGAACACCTCCCCTCTACTGTAACTGGTCATTAGACTATAGCCTAGAACACCTCCCCTCTACTGTAACTGGTCATTAGACTATAGCCTAGAACACCTCCCCTCTACTGTAACTGGTCATTAGAATATAGCCTAGAACACCTCCCCTCTACTGTAACTGGTCATTAGACTATAGCCTAGAACACCTCCCCTCTACTGTAACTGGTCATTAGACTATAGCCTAGAACACCTCCCCTCTACTGTAACTGGTCATTAGACTATAGCCTAGAACACCTCCCCTCTAACTGGTTGTTAGACTATAGCCTAGAACACCTCCCCTCTAACTGGTTGTTAGACTATAGCCTAGAACACCTCCCCTCTACTGTAACTGGTCATTAGACTATAGCCTAGAACACCTCCCCTCTACTGTAACTGGTCATTAGACTATAGCCTAGAACACCTCCCCTCTACTGTAACTGGTCATTAGACTATAGCCTAGAACACCTCCCCTCTACTGTAACTGGTCATTAGACTATAACCTAGAACACCTCCCCTCTACTGTAACTGGTCGTTAGACTATAGCCTAGAACACCTCCCCTCTACTGTAACTGGTCATTAGACTATCGCCTAGAACACCTCCCCTCTAACTGGTTGTTAGACTATAGCCTAGAACACCTCCCCTCTAACTGGTTGTTAGACTATAGCCTAGAACACCTCCCCTCTACTGTAATTGGTCATTAGACTATAGCCTAGAACACCTCCCCTCTACTGTAACTGGTCATTAGACTATAGCCTAGAACACCTCCCCTCTACTGTAACTGGTTGTTAGACTATAGCCTAGAACACCTCCCCTCTACTGTAACTGGTCATTAGACTATAGCCTAGAACACCTCCCCTCTACTGTAACTGGTCATTAGACTATAGCCTAGAACACCTCCCCTCTACTGTAACTGGTCATTAGACTATAGCCTAGAACACCTCCCCTCTACTGTAACTGGTCATTAGACTATAGCCTAGAACACCTCCCCTCTACTGTAACTGGTCATTAGACTATAGCCTAGAACACCTCCCCTCTACTGTAACTGGTCATTAGACTATAACCTAGAACACCTCCCCTCTACTGTAACTGGTCGTTAGACTATAGCCTAGAACACCTCCCCTCTACTGTAACTGGTCATTAGACTATTTCCTAGAACACCTCCCCTCTACTGTAACTGGTCATTAGACTATAGCCTAGAACACCTCCCCTCTAACTGGTTGTTAGACTATAGCCTAGAACACCTCCCCTCTAACTGGTTGTTAGACTATAGCCTAGAACACATCCCCTCTACTGTAACTGGTCATTAGACTATAGCCTAGAACACCTCCCCTCTACTGTAACTGGTCATTAGACTATAGCCTAGAACACCTCCCCTCTACTGTAACTGGTTGTTAGACTATAGCCTAGAACACCTCCCCTCTACTGTAACTGGTCATTAGACTATAGCCTAGAACACCTCCCCTCTACTGTAACTGGTCATTAGACTATAGCCTAGAACACCTCCCCTCTACTGTAACTGGTCATTAGACTATAGCCTAGAACACCTCCCCTCTACTGTAACTGGTCATTAGACTATAGCCTAGAACACCTCCCCTCTACTGTAACTGGTCATTAGACTATAGCCTAGAACACCTCCCCTCTACTGTAACTGGTCATTAGACTATAGCCTAGAACACCTCCCCTCTACTGTAACTGGTCATTAGACTATAGCCTAGAACACCTCCCCTCTACTGTAACTGGTTGTTAGACTATAGCCTAGAACACCTCCCCTCTACTGTAACTGGTTGTTAGACTATAGCCTAGAACACCTCCCCTCTAACTGGTTGTTAGACTATAGCCTAGAACACCTCCCCTCTACTGTAACTGGTCGTTAGATTATAGCCTAGAACACCTCCCCTCTAACTGGTCGTTAGACTATAGCCTAGAACACCTCCCCTCTACTGTAACTGGTAATTAGACTTCAGCCTAGAACACCTCCACTCTAACTGGTCGTTAGACTATAGCCTAGAACACCTCCCCTCTACTGTAACTGGTTGTTAGACTATAGCCTAGAACACCTCCCCTCTACTGTAACTGGTGATTAGACTATAGCCTAGAACACCTCCCCTCTAACTGGTCGTTAGACTATAGCCTAGAACACCTCCCCTCTAACTGGTTGTTAGACTATAGCCTAGAACACCTCCCCTCTAACTGGTTGTTAGACTATAGCCTAGAACACCTCCCCTCTACTGTAACTGGTCATTAGACTATAGCCTAGAACACCTCCCCTCTACTGTAACTGGTCATTAGACTATAGCCTAGAACACCTCCCCTCTACTGTAACTGGTCATTAGACTATAGCCTAGAACACCTCCCCTCTACTGTAACTGGTCATTAGACTATAGCCTAGAACACCTCCCCTCTACTGTAACTGGTCATTAGACTATAGCCTAGAACACCTCCCCTCTACTGTAACTGGTCATTAGACTATAGCCTAGAACACCTCCCCTCTACTGTAACTGGTCATTAGAATATAGCCTAGAACACCTCCCCTCTACTGTAACTGGTCATTAGACTATAGCCTAGAACACCTCCCCTCTACTGTAACTGGTCATTAGACTATAGCCTAGAACACCTCCCCTCTACTGTAACTGGTCATTAGACTATAGCCTAGAACACCTCCCCTCTAACTGGTTGTTAGACTATAGCCTAGAACACCTCCCCTCTAACTGGTTGTTAGACTATAGCCTAGAACACCTCCCCTCTAACTGGTTGTTAGACTATAGCCTAGAACACCTCCCCTCTACTGTAACTGGTCATTAGACTATAGCCTAGAACACCTCCCCTCTACTGTAACTGGTCATTAGACTATAGCCTAGAACACCTCCCCTCTACTGTAACTGGTCATTAGACTATAGCCTAGAACACCTCCCCTCTACTGTAACTGGTCATTAGACTATAACCTAGAACACCTCCCCTCTACTGTAACTGGTCGTTAGACTATAGCCTAGAACACCTCCCCTCTACTGTAACTGGTCATTAGACTATCGCCTAGAACACCTCCCCTCTAACTGGTTGTTAGACTATAGCCTAGAACACCTCCCCTCTAACTGGTTGTTAGACTATAGCCTAGAACACCTCCCCTCTACTGTAATTGGTCATTAGACTATAGCCTAGAACACCTCCCCTCTACTGTAACTGGTCATTAGACTATAGCCTAGAACACCTCCCCTCTACTGTAACTGGTTGTTAGACTATAGCCTAGAACACCTCCCCTCTACTGTAACTGGTCATTAGACTATAGCCTAGAACACCTCCCCTCTACTGTAACTGGTCATTAGACTATAGCCTAGAACACCTCCCCTCTACTGTAACTGGTCATTAGACTATAGCCTAGAACACCTCCCCTCTACTGTAACTGGTCATTAGACTATAGCCTAGAACACCTCCCCTCTACTGTAACTGGTCATTAGACTATAGCCTAGAACACCTCCCCTCTACTGTAACTGGTCATTAGACTATAACCTAGAACACCTCCCCTCTACTGTAACTGGTCGTTAGACTATAGCCTAGAACACCTCCCCTCTACTGTAACTGGTCATTAGACTATTTCCTAGAACACCTCCCCTCTACTGTAACTGGTCATTAGACTATAGCCTAGAACACCTCCCCTCTAACTGGTTGTTAGACTATAGCCTAGAACACCTCCCCTCTAACTGGTTGTTAGACTATAGCCTAGAACACATCCCCTCTACTGTAACTGGTCATTAGACTATAGCCTAGAACACCTCCCCTCTACTGTAACTGGTCATTAGACTATAGCCTAGAACACCTCCCCTCTACTGTAACTGGTTGTTAGACTATAGCCTAGAACACCTCCCCTCTACTGTAACTGGTCATTAGACTATAGCCTAGAACACCTCCCCTCTACTGTAACTGGTCATTAGACTATAGCCTAGAACACCTCCCCTCTACTGTAACTGGTCATTAGACTATAGCCTAGAACACCTCCCCTCTACTGTAACTGGTCATTAGACTATAGCCTAGAACACCTCCCCTCTACTGTAACTGGTCATTAGACTATAGCCTAGAACACCTCCCCTCTACTGTAACTGGTCATTAGACTATAGCCTAGAACACCTCCCCTCTACTGTAACTGGTCATTAGACTATAGCCTAGAACACCTCCCCTCTACTGTAACTGGTCATTAGACTATAGCCTAGAACACCTCCCCTCTACTGTAACTGGTCGTTAGACTATAGCCTAGAACACCTCCCCTCTACTGTAACTGGTTGTTAGACTATAGCCTAGAACACCTCCCCTCTACTGTAACTGGTTGTTAGACTATAGCCTAGAACACCTCCCCTCTAACTGGTTGTTAGACTATAGCCTAGAACACCTCCCCTCTACTGTAACTGGTCGTTAGATTATAGCCTAGAACACCTCCCCTCTAACTGGTCGTTAGACTATAGCCTAGAACACCTCCCCTCTACTGTAACTGGTAATTAGACTTCAGCCTAGAACACCTCCACTCTAACTGGTCGTTAGACTATAGCCTAGAACACCTCCCCTCTACTGTAACTGGTTGTTAGACTATAGCCTAGAACACCTCCCCTCTACTGTAACTGGTGATTAGACTATAGCCTAGAACACCTCCCCTCTAACTGGTCGTTAGACTATAGCCTAGAACACCTCCCCTCTAACTGGTTGTTAGACTATAGCCTAGAACACCTCCCCTCTAACTGGTTGTTAGACTATAGCCTAGAACACCTCCCCTCTACTGTAACTGGTCATTAGACTATAGCCTAGAACACCTCCCCTCTACTGTAACTGGTCATTAGACTATAACCTAGAACACCTCCCCTCTACTGTAACTGGTCGTTAGACTATAGCCTAGAACACCTCCCCTCTACTGTAACTGGTCATTAGACTATTTCCTAGAACACCTCCCCTCTACTGTAACTGGTCATTAGACTATAGCCTAGAACACCTCCCCTCTAACTGGTTGTTAGACTATAGCCTAGAACACCTCCCCTCTAACTGGTTGTTAGACTATAGCCTAGAACACATCCCCTCTACTGTAACTGGTCATTAGACTATAGCCTAGAACACCTCCCCTCTACTGTAACTGGTCATTAGACTATAGCCTAGAACACCTCCCCTCTACTGTAACTGGTTGTTAGACTATAGCCTAGAACACCTCCCCTCTACTGTAACTGGTCATTAGACTATAGCCTAGAACACCTCCCCTCTACTGTAACTGGTCATTAGACTATAGCCTAGAACACCTCCCCTCTACTGTAACTGGTCATTAGACTATAGCCTAGAACACCTCCCCTCTACTGTAACTGGTCATTAGACTATAGCCTAGAACACCTCCCCTCTACTGTAACTGGTCATTAGACTATAGCCTAGAACACCTCCCCTCTACTGTAACTGGTCATTAGACTATAGCCTAGAACACCTCCCCTCTACTGTAACTGGTCATTAGACTATAGCCTAGAACACCTCCCCTCTACTGTAACTGGTCATTAGACTATAGCCTAGAACACCTCCCCTCTACTGTAACTGGTCGTTAGACTATAGCCTAGAACACCTCCCCTCTACTGTAACTGGTTGTTAGACTATAGCCTAGAACACCTCCCCTCTACTGTAACTGGTTGTTAGACTATAGCCTAGAACACCTCCCCTCTAACTGGTTGTTAGACTATAGCCTAGAACACCTCCCCTCTACTGTAACTGGTCGTTAGATTATAGCCTAGAACACCTCCCCTCTAACTGGTCGTTAGACTATAGCCTAGAACACCTCCCCTCTACTGTAACTGGTAATTAGACTTCAGCCTAGAACACCTCCACTCTAACTGGTCGTTAGACTATAGCCTAGAACACCTCCCCTCTACTGTAACTGGTTGTTAGACTATAGCCTAGAACACCTCCCCTCTACTGTAACTGGTGATTAGACTATAGCCTAGAACACCTCCCCTCTAACTGGTCGTTAGACTATAGCCTAGAACACCTCCCCTCTAACTGGTTGTTAGACTATAGCCTAGAACACCTCCCCTCTAACTGGTTGTTAGACTATAGCCTAGAACACCTCCCCTCTACTGTAACTGGTCATTAGACTATAGCCTAGAACACCTCCCCTCTACTGTAACTGGTCATTAGACTATAGCCTAGAACACCTCCCCTCTACTGTAACTGGTCATTAGACTATAGCCTAGAACACCTCCCCTCTACTGTAACTGGTCATTAGACTATAGCGTAGAACACCTCCCCTCTACTGTAACTGGTCATTAGACTATAACCTAGAACACCTCCCCTCTACTGTAACTGGTCGTTAGACTATAGCCTAGAACACCTCCCCTCTACTGTAACTGGTCATTAGACTATAGCCTAGAACACCTCCCCTCTACTGTAACTGGTCATTAGACTATAGCCTAGAACACCTCCCCTCTAACTGGTTGTTAGACTATAGCCTAGAACACCTCCCCTCTAACTGGTTGTTAGACTATAGCCTAGAACACCTCCCCTCTACTGTAATTGGTCATTAGACTATAGCCTAGAACACCTCCCCTCTACTGTAACTGGTCATTAGACTATAGCCTAGAACACCTCCCCTCTACTGTAACTGGTTGTTAGACTATAGCCTAGAACACCTCCCCTCTACTGTAACTGGTCATTAGACTATAGCCTAGAACCTCTCCCCTCTACTGTAACTGGTCATTAGACTATAGCCTAGAACACCTCCCCTCTACTGTAACTGGTCATTAGACTATAGCCTAGAACACCTCCCCTCTACTGTAACTGGTCATTAGACTATTTCCTAGAACACCTCCCCTCTACTGTAACTGGTCATTAGACTATAGCCTAGAACACCTCCCCTCTAACTGGTTGTTAGACTATAGCCTAGAACACCTCCCCTCTAACTGGTTGTTAGACTATAGCCTAGAACACCTCCCCTCTACTGTAACTGGTCATTAGACTATAGCCTAGAACACCTCCCCTCTACTGTAACTGGTCATTAGACTATAGCCTAGAACACCTCCCCTCTAACTGGTTGTTAGACTATAGCCTAGAACACCTCCCCTCTAACTGGTTGTTAGACTATAGCCTAGAACACCTCCCCTCTACTGTAATTGGTCATTAGACTATAGCCTAGAACACCTCCCCTCTACTGTAACTGGTCATTAGACTATAGCCTAGAACACCTCCCCTCTACTGTAACTGGTCATTAGACTATAGCCTAGAACACCTCCCCTCTACTGTAACTGGTCATTAGACTATAGCCTAGAACACCTCCCCTCTACTGTAACTGGTCATTAGACTATAGCCTAGAACACCTCCCCTCTACTGTAACTGGTCATTAGACTATAGCCTAGAACACCTCCCCTCTACTGTAACTGGTCATTAGACTATTTCCTAGAACACCTCCCCTCTACTGTAACTGGTCATTAGACTATAGCCTAGAACACCTCCCCTCTAACTGGTTGTTAGACTATAGCCTAGAACACCTCCCCTCTAACTGGTTGTTAGACTATACCCTAGAACACCTCCCCTCTACTGTAACTGGTCATTAGACTATAGCCTAGAACACCTCCCCTCTACTGTAACTGGTCGTTAGACTATAGCCTAGAACACCTCCCCTCTACTGTAACTGGTTGTTAGACTATAGCCTAGAACACCTCCCCTCTACTGTAACTGGTCATTAGACTATAGCCTAGAACACCTCCCCTCTACTGTAACTGGTCATTAGACTATAGCCTAGAACACCTCCCCTCTACTGTAACTGGTCATTAGAATATAGCCTAGAACACCTCCCCTCTACTGTAACTGGTCATTAGACTATAGCCTAGAACACCTCCCCTCTACTGTAACTGGTCATTAGACTATAGCCTAGAACACCTCCCCTCTACTGTAACTGGTCATTAGACTATAGCCTAGAACACCTCCCCTCTAACTGGTTGTTAGACTATAGCCTAGAACACCTCCCCTCTAACTGGTTGTTAGACTATAGCCTAGAACACCTCCCCTCTACTGTAACTGGTCATTAGACTATAGCCTAGAACACCTCCCCTCTACTGTAACTGGTCATTAGACTATAGCCTAGAACACCTCCCCTCTACTGTAACTGGTCATTAGACTATAGCCTAGAACACCTCCCCTCTACTGTAACTGGTCATTAGACTATAACCTAGAACACCTCCCCTCTACTGTAACTGGTCGTTAGACTATAGCCTAGAACACCTCCCCTCTACTGTAACTGGTCATTAGACTATCGCCTAGAACACCTCCCCTCTAACTGGTTGTTAGACTATAGCCTAGAACACCTCCCCTCTAACTGGTTGTTAGACTATAGCCTAGAACACCTCCCCTCTACTGTAATTGGTCATTAGACTATAGCCTAGAACACCTCCCCTCTACTGTAACTGGTCATTAGACTATAGCCTAGAACACCTCCCCTCTACTGTAACTGGTTGTTAGACTATAGCCTAGAACACCTCCCCTCTACTGTAACTGGTCATTAGACTATAGCCTAGAACACCTCCCCTCTACTGTAACTGGTCATTAGACTATAGCCTAGAACACCTCCCCTCTACTGTAACTGGTCATTAGACTATAGCCTAGAACACCTCCCCTCTACTGTAACTGGTCATTAGACTATAGCCTAGAACACCTCCCCTCTACTGTAACTGGTCATTAGACTATAGCCTAGAACACCTCCCCTCTACTGTAACTGGTCATTAGACTATAACCTAGAACACCTCCCCTCTACTGTAACTGGTCGTTAGACTATAGCCTAGAACACCTCCCCTCTACTGTAACTGGTCATTAGACTATTTCCTAGAACACCTCCCCTCTACTGTAACTGGTCATTAGACTATAGCCTAGAACACCTCCCCTCTAACTGGTTGTTAGACTATAGCCTAGAACACCTCCCCTCTAACTGGTTGTTAGACTATAGCCTAGAACACATCCCCTCTACTGTAACTGGTCATTAGACTATAGCCTAGAACACCTCCCCTCTACTGTAACTGGTCATTAGACTATAGCCTAGAACACCTCCCCTCTACTGTAACTGGTTGTTAGACTATAGCCTAGAACACCTCCCCTCTACTGTAACTGGTCATTAGACTATAGCCTAGAACACCTCCCCTCTACTGTAACTGGTCATTAGACTATAGCCTAGAACACCTCCCCTCTACTGTAACTGGTCATTAGACTATAGCCTAGAACACCTCCCCTCTACTGTAACTGGTCATTAGACTATAGCCTAGAACACCTCCCCTCTACTGTAACTGGTCATTAGACTATAGCCTAGAACACCTCCCCTCTACTGTAACTGGTCATTAGACTATAGCCTAGAACACCTCCCCTCTACTGTAACTGGTCATTAGACTATAGCCTAGAACACCTCCCCTCTACTGTAACTGGTTGTTAGACTATAGCCTAGAACACCTCCCCTCTACTGTAACTGGTTGTTAGACTATAGCCTAGAACACCTCCCCTCTAACTGGTTGTTAGACTATAGCCTAGAACACCTCCCCTCTACTGTAACTGGTCGTTAGATTATAGCCTAGAACACCTCCCCTCTACTGTAACTGGTTGTTAGACTATAGCCTAGAACACCTCCCCTCTACTGTAACTGGTAATTAGACTTCAGCCTAGAACACCTCCCCTCTACTGTAACTGGTCGTTAGACTATAGCCTAGAACACCTCCCCTCTACTGTAACTGGTAATTAGACTTCAGCCTAGAACACCTCCACTCTAACTGGTCGTTAGACTATAGCCTAGAACACCTCCCCTCTACTGTAACTGGTTGTTAGACTATAGCCTAGAACACCTCCCCTCTACTGTAACTGGTGATTAGACTATAGCCTAGAACACCTCCCCTCTAACTGGTCGTTAGACTATAGCCTAGAACACCTCCCCTCTAACTGGTTGTTAGACTATAGCCTAGAACACCTCCCCTCTAACTGGTTGTTAGACTATAGCCTAGAACACCTCCCCTCTACTGTAACTGGTCATTAGACTATAGCCTAGAACACCTCCCCTCTACTGTAACTGGTCATTAGACTATAGCCTAGAACACCTCCCCTCTACTGTAACTGGTCATTAGACTATAGCCTAGAACACCTCCCCTCTACTGTAACTGGTCATTAGACTATAGCGTAGAACACCTCCCCTCTACTGTAACTGGTCATTAGACTATAACCTAGAACACCTCCCCTCTACTGTAACTGGTCGTTAGACTATAGCCTAGAACACCTCCCCTCTACTGTAACTGGTCATTAGACTATAGCCTAGAACACCTCCCCTCTACTGTAACTGGTCATTAGACTATAGCCTAGAACACCTCCCCTCTAACTGGTTGTTAGACTATAGCCTAGAACACCTCCCCTCTAACTGGTTGTTAGACTATAGCCTAGAACACCTCCCCTCTACTCTAATTGGTCATTAGACTATAGCCTAGAACACCTCCCCTCTACTGTAACTGGTCATTAGACTATAGCCTAGAACACCTCCCCTCTACTGTAACTGGTTGTTAGACTATAGCCTAGAACACCTCCCCTCTACTGTAACTGGTCATTAGACTATAGCCTAGAACACCTCCCCTCTACTGTAACTGGTCATTAGACTATAGCCTAGAACACCTCCCCTCTACTGTAACTGGTCATTAGACTATAGCCTAGAACACCTCCCCTCTACTGTAACTGGTCATTAGACTATAGCCTAGAACACCTCCCCTCTACTGTAACTGGTCATTAGACTATAGCCTAGAACACCTCCCCTCTACTGTAACTGGTCATTAGACTATAGCCTAGAACACCTCCCCTCTACTGTAACTGGTCATTAGACTATTTCCTAGAACACCTCCCCTCTACTGTAACTGGTCATTAGACTATAGCCTAGAACACCTCCCCTCTAACTGGTTGTTAGACTATAGCCTAGAACACCTCCCCTCTAACTGGTTGTTAGACTATAGCCTAGAACACCTCCCCTCTACTGTAACTGGTCATTAGACTATAGCCTAGAACACCTCCCCTCTACTGTAACTGGTCGTTAGACTATAGCCTAGAACACCTCCCCTCTACTGTAACTGGTTGTTAGACTATAGCCTAGAACACCTCCCCTCTACTGTAACTGGTTGTTAGACTATAGCCTAGAACACCTCCCCTCTACTGTAACTGGTCATTAGACTATAGCCTAGAACACCTCCCCTCTACTGTAACTGGTCATTAGAATATAGCCTAGAACACCTCCCCTCTACTGTAACTGGTCATTAGACTATAGCCTAGAACACCTCCCCTCTACTGTAACTGGTCATTAGACTATAGCCTAGAACACCTCCCCTCTACTGTAACTGGTCATTAGACTATAGCCTAGAACACCTCCCCTCTAACTGGTTGTTAGACTATAGCCTAGAACACCTCCCCTCTAACTGGTTGTTAGACTATAGCCTAGAACACCTCCCCTCTAACTGGTTGTTAGACTATAGCCTAGAACACCTCCCCTCTACTGTAACTGGTCATTAGACTATAGCCTAGAACACCTCCCCTCTACTGTAACTGGTCATTAGACTATAGCCTAGAACACCTCCCCTCTACTGTAACTGGTCATTAGACTATAGCCTAGAACACCTCCCCTCTACTGTAACTGGTCATTAGACTATAACCTAGAACACCTCCCCTCTACTGTAACTGGTCGTTAGACTATAGCCTAGAACACCTCCCCTCTACTGTAACTGGTCATTAGACTATCGCCTAGAACACCTCCCCTCTAACTGGTTGTTAGACTATAGCCTAGAACACCTCCCCTCTAACTGGTTGTTAGACTATAGCCTAGAACACCTCCCCTCTACTGTAATTGGTCATTAGACTATAGCCTAGAACACCTCCCCTCTACTGTAACTGGTCATTAGACTATAGCCTAGAACACCTCCCCTCTACTGTAACTGGTTGTTAGACTATAGCCTAGAACACCTCCCCTCTACTGTAACTGGTCATTAGACTATAGCCTAGAACACCTCCCCTCTACTGTAACTGGTCATTAGACTATAGCCTAGAACACCTCCCCTCTACTGTAACTGGTCATTAGACTATAGCCTAGAACACCTCCCCTCTACTGTAACTGGTCATTAGACTATAGCCTAGAACACCTCCCCTCTACTGTAACTGGTCATTAGACTATAACCTAGAACACCTCCCCTCTACTGTAACTGGTCGTTAGACTATAGCCTAGAACACCTCCCCTCTACTGTAACTGGTCATTAGACTATTTCCTAGAACACCTCCCCTCTACTGTAACTGGTCATTAGACTATAGCCTAGAACACCTCCCCTCTAACTGGTTGTTAGACTATAGCCTAGAACACCTCCCCTCTACTGTAACTGGTCATTAGACTATAGCCTAGAACACCTCCCCTCTACTGTAACTGGTCATTAGACTATAGCCTAGAACACCTCCCCTCTACTGTAACTGGTTGTGAGACTATAGCCTAGAACACCTCCCCTCTACTGTAACTGGTCATTAGACTATAGCCTAGAACACCTCCCCTCTACTGTAACTGGTCATTAGACTATAGCCTAGAACACCTCCCCTCTACTGTAACTGGTCATTAGACTATAGCCTAGAACACCTCCCCTCTACTGTAACTGGTCATTAGACTATAGCCTAGAACACCTCCCCTCTACTGTAACTGGTCATTAGACTATAGCCTAGAACACCTCCCCTCTACTGTAACTGGTCATTAGACTATAGCCTAGAACACCTCCCCTCTACTGTAACTGGTCATTAGACTATAGCCTAGAACACCTCCCCTCTACTGTAACTGGTTGTTAGACTATAGCCTAGAACACCTCCCCTCTACTGTAACTGGTTGTTAGACTATAGCCTAGAACACCTCCCCTCTAACTGGTTGTTAGACTATAGCCTAGAACACCTCCCCTCTACTGTAACTGGTCGTTAGATTATAGCCTAGAACACCTCCCCTCTAACTGGTCGTTAGACTATAGCCTAGAACACCTCCCCTCTACTGTAACTGGTTGTTAGACTATAGCCTAGAACACCTCCCCTCTACTGTAACTGGTTGTTAGACTATAGCCTAGAACACCTCCCCTCTACTGTAACTGGTGATTAGACTATAGCCTAGAACACCTCCCCTCTAACTGGTCGTTAGACTATAGCCTAGAACACCTCCCCTCTAACTGGTTGTTAGACTATAGCCTAGAACACCTCCCCTCTAACTGGTTGTTAGACTATAGCCTAGAACACCTTCCCTCTAACTGGTTGTTAGACTATAGCCTAGAACACCTCCCCTCTACTGTAACTGGTGATTAGACTATAGCCTAGAACACCTCCCCTCTAACTGGTTGTTAGACTATAGCCTAGAACACCTCCCCTCTACTGTAACTGGTGATTATACTATAGCCTAGAACACCTCCCCCCTACTGTAACTGGTTGTTAGACTATAGCCTAGAACACCTCCCCTCTACTGTAACTGGTCATTAGACTATAGCCTAGAACACCTCCCCCCTACTGTAACTGGTTGTTAGACTATAGCCTAGAACACCTCCCCTCTACTGTAACTGGTGATTAGACTATAGCCTAGAACACCTCCCCTCTAACTGGTTGTTAGACTATAGCCCATTTCTTCTCTCATAACTATCTCTAATCTTTCCTCACCACTTAACACCACTATCTTTAATTGCTGTAGTTTGTGTTGTTAGGTTCTAATATCAGAGTAAGAACTCGACACTATTAAAGCTCAAACCAAGTTCATTCATCCCAGAGGGTCGAACAGCTGAACTGACAAAAAAACCTATTCACACCAGCACTGATATTTAACCCTTTCTCCGAGGCTGAGTCTCCTCCTACACATCTGAACAGCCAATGTGTCTCTGTTGCTAGACAGCACCTTAGTGATATCTGTTTTTTCTCACTTTATCTGACCTGACCTCTGCCCCAAAGTGCTCACTCCTCCCCAACTCACAGCTGTCATGGTGACTGAGATCCCTTTACTTCTCTATACAGACCAGATCCCTTTACTTCTCTATACAGACCAGACCCCTTTACTTCTCTATACAGACCAGACCCCTTTACTTCTCTATACAGACCAGACCCCTTTACTTCTCTATACAGACCAGACCCCTTTACTTCTCTATACAGACCAGACCCCTTTACTTCTCTATACAGACCAGACCCCTTTACTTCTCTATACAGACCAGACCCCTTTACTTCTCTATACAGACCAGACCCCTTTACTTCTCTATACAGACCAGACCCCTTTACTTCTCTATACAGACCAGACCCCTTTACCTCTCTATACAGACCAGACCCCTTTACCTCTCTATACAGACCAGACCCCTTTACCTCTCTATACAGACCAGACCCCTTTACTTCTCTATACAGACCAGACCCCTTTACTTCTCTATACAGACCAGACCCCTTTACTTCTCTATACAGACCAGACCCCTTCTCTATACAGACCAGACCCCTTCTCTATACAGACCAGACCCCTTCTCTATACAGACCAGATCCCTTTACTTCTCTATACAGACCAGATCCCTTTACTTCTCTATACAGACCAGACCCCTTTACTTCTCTATACAGACCAGACCCCTTTACTTCTCTATACAGACCAGACCCCTTTACTTCTCTATACAGACCAGACCCCTTTACTTCTCTATACAGACCAGACCCCTTTACTTCTCTATACAGACCAGACCCCTTTACTTCTCTATACAGACCAGACCCCTTTACTTCTCTATACAGACCAGACCCCTTTACTTCTCTATACAGACCAGACCCCTTTACTTCTCTATACAGACCAGATCCCTTTACTTCTCTATACAGACCAGACCCCTTTACTTCTCTTCACACAAAACTCTTTCTTTCCCTCGTTTGCTACTCCCACTGGGAATAGCACGACTAAACCCTGAAATGTTGCTCCTGGAATATACTGTGTGTGTTTGTAACACCAGCCCTCCCTTTCTCCAAGTCCACTCTGCCAAAGTAAACCCCACGTACAAGAGCTGCACATGTCCACTATTTCCTCTGAGGGAATTCCTGTGGGAGAAAAAAACAGGCTGTGTCTCAAATGGCACCCTCTTCCATATATAGTGTGTTACTTTTTACCAGGACTCTGAGGGCTCTAATCAGTAGTGCACAATGTTGGGAATAGGGTGTCATTTGGGACACAGCCTGTCTGAATCAGAGAGAGAGAGAGATCTCTTTTGTTGTCTTTTCGCTGAGCTGACCCTTAGTGTTCTCACAGTAGCGTCATCTCTATGTTTAGATAGACATCAACAGATCCATGGTGTGTATCTATTCATCTGTCTATCTAGCTGATGTTTACTGAATTTCTATATTTTCCTTATACAAACTATACACTGAGTGTACAAAACCTTAGGAACACCTTCCTACTATTGAGTTCGGAACAACCAAAATTCATCAGGGCCAGGACTCTACAAGGTGTCGAAAGCATTCCACAGGGATGCTTGCACAATGCTTCCCACAGTTGTGTCAAATTGGCTGGATGTCCTTTGGGTAGTGGACCATTCTTGATACACACAGGAAACTGTTGAGCGTGAAAAACCCAGCTGCATTGCAGTTCTTGACACACTGGTGCGCCTGGCACGTACTACCATACCCTGTTCAAAGGCACTTCAATATTTTGTCTTGCCAATTCACCCTCTGGATGGCACACATACACAATCCATGTCTCAATTGTCTCAAAGCTTAAAAATCCTTATTTAACCTGTCTCCAACCCTTCCTCTACACTGACTGAAGTGGATTTGACAAGTAACATCAATAAGGGATCATAGCTTTCACCTGGTCAGTCTATGTCATGGAAAGAGCAGGTGTTCCTAATATTTTGTACGCTCAGTGTATTGTCATGGAGTGCAGAATCCAGTTCAAGACTGGTCAATGTTTTTTGAAGAAAAATAAGTAGCAGCATCGCTTCAGACATTCCAAAACACCACAGGTGGTGTTGGTGATCCCATTCTGGTATCATTTTTCCTTTTGCTTTTCAACTGCTGAATGTTTCTGGAAAAGGCAAATGATATTCTGCAGTCTGTTGACCACTAAGGCACATAGTATGAACAGAGGCTATGTGTAGCCAGTGTATTCTTCCATTCCTTTTTAAATTACATTCAATAAAAACATTTTTTTTTAAATACGTGATTTATCCTTGAGGGGCTTTGAGCAACAACAACAACTACACAGCATACCAACCACACAACAATGACAATACCACGCAACCATGACAATACCACATAACCATGACAATACCACGCAACCATGACAATACCACATAACCATGACAATACCACACAACCATGACAATACCACACAACCATGACAATACCACACAACCATGACAATACCACACAACAATGACAATACCACGCAACCATGACAATACCACATAACCATGACAATACCACACAACCATGACAATACCACACAACCATGACAATACCACACAAAAATGACAATACCACGCAACCATGACAATACCATATAACCATGACAATACCACACAACCATGACAATACCACATAACCATGACAATACCACACAACCATGACAATACCACGCAACCATGACAATACCACATAACCATGACAATACCACGCAACCATGACAATACCACATAACCATGACAATACCACGCAACCATGACAATACCACATAACCATGACAATACCACGCAACCATGACAATACCACATAACCATGACAATACCACGCAACCATGACAATACCACACAACCATGACAATACCACACAACCATGACAATACCACACAACCATGACAATACCACACAACCATGACAATACCACATAACCATGACAATACCACGCAACCATGACAATACCACATAACCATGACAATACCACATAACCATGACAATACCACATAACCATGACAATACCACGCAACAATGACAATACCACGCAACCATGACAATACCACGCAACCATGCCAATACCACGCAACCATGCCAATACCACGCAACCATGACAATACCACGTAACCATGACAATACCACGCAACCATGACAATACCACGCAACCATGACAATACCACGCAACCATGACAATACCACATAACCATGACAATACCACGCAACCATGACAATACCACGCAACCATGACAATACCACATAACCATGACAATACCACATAACCATGACAATACCACATAACCATGACAATACCACACAACCATGACAATACCACATAACCATGACAATACCACATAACCATGACAATACCACATAACCATGACAATACCACATAACCATGACAATACCACATAACCATGACAATACCACGCAACCATGACAATACCACGCAACCATGACAATACCACATAACCATGACAATACCACGCAACCATGACAATACCACGCAACCATGACAATACCACATAACCATGACAATACCACGCAACCATGACAATACCACGCAACCATGACAATACCACGCAACCATGACAATACCACGTAACCATGACAATACCACGCAACCATGACAGTAACACATAACCATGACAATACCACGCAACCATGACAATACCACGCAACCATGACAATACCACGCAACCATGACAATACCACATAACCATGACAATACCACACAACCATGACAATACCACGCAACCATGACAATACCACATAACCATGACAATACCACACAACCATGACAATACCACGCAACCATGACAATACCACGCAACCATGACAATACCACGCAACCATGACAATACCACGCAACCATGACAATACCACGCAACCATGACAATACCACGCACCCATGACAATACCACATAACCATGACAATACCATGACAATACCACGTAACCATGACAATACCACATAACCATGACAATACCACACAACCATGACAATACCACGCAACCATGACAATACCACGCAACCATGACAATACCACATAACCATGACAATACCACATAATCATGACAATACCACGCAACCATGACAATACCACATAACCATGACAATACCACACAACCATGACAATACCACGCAACCATGACAATACCACGCAACCATGACAATACCACATAACCATGACAATACCACATAATCATGACAATACCACGCAACCATGACAATACCACGCAACCATGACAATACCACGCAACCATGACAATACCACGCAACCATGACAATACCACGCAACCATGACAATACCACATAACCATGACAATACCACGCAACCATGACAATACCACGCAACCATGACAATACCACGCAACCATGACAATACCACATAACCATGACAATACCACACAACCATGACAATACCACATAACCATGACAATACCACATAACCATGACAATACATTTACATTTAAGTCATTTAGCAGACGCTCTTATCCAGAGCGACTTACAAATTACCACATAACCATGACAATACCACATAACCATGACAATACCACGCAACCATGACAATACCACGCAACCATGACAATACCACGCAACCATGACAATACCACATAACCATGACAATACCACGTAACCATGACAATACCACGTAACCATGACAATACCACATAACCATGACAATACCACATAACCATGACAATACCACGCAACCATGACAATACCACATAACCATGACAATACCACACAACCATGACAATACCACACAACCATGACAATACCACGCAACCATGACAATACCACATAACCATGACAATACCACATAACCATGACAATACCACGCAACCATGACAATACCACGCAACCATGACAATACCACGCAACCATGACAATACCACGCAACCATGACCACGCAACCATGACAATACCACGCAACCATGACAATACCACGCAACCATGACAATACAACGCAACCATGACAATACCACGCAACCATGACAATACCACGCAACCATGACAATACCACGCAACCATGACAATACCACGCAACCATGACAATACCACGCAACCATGACAATACCACATAACCATGACAATACCATGACAATACCACATAACCATGACAATACCACGCAACCATGACAATACCACATAACCTTGACAATACCACATAACCATGACAATACCATGCAACCATGACAATACCACATAACCATGACAATACCACATAACCATGACAATACCACGCAACCATGACAATACCACACAACCATGACAATACCACGCAACCATGACAATACCACATAACCATGACAATACCACATAACCATGACAATACCACATAACCATGACAATACCACATAACCATGACAATACCACACAACCATGACAATACCACGCAACCATGACAATACCACGCAACCATGACAATACCACGCAACCATGACAATACCACAAAACCATGACAATACCATGACAATACCACATAACCATGACAATACCACGCAACCATGACAATACCACATAACCTTGACAATACCACATAACCATGACAATACCATGCAACCATGACAATACCACATAACCATGACAATACCACATAACCATGACAATACCACGCAACCATGACAATACCACACAACCATGACAATACCACGCAGCCATGACAATACCACATAACCATGACAATACCACACAACCATGACAATACCACGCAACCATGACAATACCACGCAACCATGACAATACCACGCAACCATGACAATACCACGCAACAATGACAATACCACGCAACCATGACAATACCACATAACCATGACAATACCACGCAACCATGACAATACCACATAACCATGACAATACCATGACAATACCACATAACCATGACAATACCACGTAACCATGACAATACCACGTAACCATGACAATACCACATAACCATGACAATACCACATAACCATGACAATACCACATAACCATGACAATACCACACAACCATGACAATACCACACAACCATGACAATACCACGCAACCATGACAATACCACGCAACCATGACAATACCACGCAACCATGACAATACCACGCAACAATGACAATACCACGCAACCATGACAATACCACATAACCATGACAATACCACGCAACCATGACAATACCACATAACCATGACAATACCATGACAATACCACATAACCATGACAATACCACGTAACCATGACAATACCACGTAACCATGACAATACCACATAACCATGACAATACCACGTAACCATGACAATACCACATAACCATGACAATACCACACAACCATGACAATACCACACAACCATGACAATACCATGCAACCATGACAATACCACATAACCATGACAATACCACATAACCATGACAATACCACGCAACCATGACAATCCCACGCAACCATGACAATACCACGCAACCATGACAATACCACATAACCATGACAATACCACGCAACCATGACAATACCACGCAACCATGACAATACCACGCAACCATGACAATACCACGCAACCATGACAATACCACGCAACCATGACAATACCACGCAACCATGACAATACCACGCAACCATGACAATACCACATAACCATGACAATACCATGACAATACCACGTAACCATGACAATACCACATAACCATGACAATACCACGCAACCATGACAATACCACGCAACCATGACAATACCACGCAACCATGACAATACCACATAACCATGACAATACCACATAATCATGACAATACCACGCAACCATGACAATACCACGCAACCATGACAATACCACATAACCATGACAATACCACATAACCATGACAATACCACATAACCATGACAATACCACACAACCATGACAATACCACATAACCATGACAATACCACATAACCATGACAATACCACATAACCATGACAATACCACATAACCATGACAATACCACATAACCATGACAATACCACGCAACCATGACAATACCACACAACCATGACAATACCACACAACAATGACAATACCACGCAACCATGACAATACCACATAACCATGACAATACCACACAACCATGACAATACCACACAACCATGACAATACCACACAACAATGACAATACCACGCAACCATGACAATACCATATAACCATGACAATACAGCACAACCATGACAATACCACATAACCATGACAATACCACACAACCATGACAATACCACGCAACCATGACAATACCACATAACCATGACAATACCACGCAACCATGACAATACCACATAACCATGACAATACCACGCAACCATGACAATACCACATAACCATGACAATACCACGCAACCATGACAATACCACATAACCATGACAATACCACGCAACCATGACAATACCACACAACCATGACAATACCACACAACCATGACAATACCACACAACCATGACAATACCACACAACCATGACAATACCACATAACCATGACAATACCACGCAACCATGACAATACCACATAACCATGACAATACCACATAACCATGACAATACCACATAACCATGACAATACCACGCAACAATGACAATACCACGCAACCATGACAATACCACGCAACCATGCCAATACCACGCAACCATGCCAATACCACGCAACCATGACAATACCACGTAACCATGACAATACCACGCAACCATGACAATACCACGCAACCATGACAATACCACGCAACCATGACAATACCACATAACCATGACAATACCACGCAACCATGACAATACCACGCAACCATGACAATACCACATAACCATGACAATACCACATAACCATGACAATACCACATAACCATGACAATACCACACAACCATGACAATACCACATAACCATGACAATACCACATAACCATGACAATACCACATAACCATGACAATACCACATAACCATGACAATACCACATAACCATGACAATACCACGCAACCATGACAATACCACGCAACCATGACAATACCACATAACCATGACAATACCACGCAACCATGACAATACCACGCAACCATGACAATACCACATAACCATGACAATACCACGCAACCATGACAATACCACGCAACCATGACAATACCACGCAACCATGACAATACCACGTAACCATGACAATACCACGCAACCATGACAGTAACACATAACCATGACAATACCACGCAACCATGACAATACCACGCAACCATGACAATACCACGCAACCATGACAATACCACATAACCATGACAATACCACACAACCATGACAATACCACGCAACCATGACAATACCACATAACCATGACAATACCACACAACCATGACAATACCACGCAACCATGACAATACCACGCAACCATGACAATACCACGCAACCATGACAATACCACGCAACCATGACAATACCACGCAACCATGACAATACCACGCAACCATGACAATACCACGCAACCATGACAATACCACATAACCATGACAATACCATGACAATACCACGTAACCATGACAATACCACATAACCATGACAATACCACACAACCATGACAATACCACGCAACCATGACAATACCACGCAACCATGACAATACCACATAACCATGACAATACCACATAATCATGACAATACCACGCAACCATGACAATACCACATAACCATGACAATACCACACAACCATGACAATACCACGCAACCATGACAATACCACGCAACCATGACAATACCACATAACCATGACAATACCACATAATCATGACAATACCACGCAACCATGACAATACCACGCAACCATGACAATACCACGCAACCATGACAATACCACGCAACCATGACAATACCACGCAACCATGACAATACCACATAACCATGACAATACCACGCAACCATGACAATACCACGCAACCATGACAATACCACGCAACCATGACAATACCACATAACCATGACAATACCACACAACCATGACAATACCACATAACCATGACAATACCACATAACCATGACAATACATTTACATTTAAGTCATTTAGCAGACGCTCTTATCCAGAGCGACTTACAAATTACCACATAACCATGACAATACCACATAACCATGACAATACCACGCAACCATGACAATACCACGCAACCATGACAATACCACGCAACCATGACAATACCACGCAACCATGACAATACCACGTAACCATGACAATACCACGTAACCATGACAATACCACATAACCATGACAATACCACATAACCATGACAATACCACGCAACCATGACAATACCACATAACCATGACAATACCACACAACCATGACAATACCACACAACCATGACAATACCACGCAACCATGACAATACCACATAACCATGACAATACCACATAACCATGACAATACCACGCAACCATGACAATACCACGCAACCATGACAATACCACGCAACCATGACAATACCACGCAACCATGACCACGCAACCATGACAATACCACGCAACCATGACAATACCACGCAACCATGACAATACAACGCAACCATGACAATACCACGCAACCATGACAATACCACGCAACCATGACAATACCACGCAACCATGACAATACCACGCAACCATGACAATACCACGCAACCATGACAATACCACATAACCATGACAATACCATGACAATACCACATAACCATGACAATACCACGCAACCATGACAATACCACATAACCTTGACAATACCACATAACCATGACAATACCATGCAACCATGACAATACCACATAACCATGACAATACCACATAACCATGACAATACCACGCAACCATGACAATACCACACAACCATGACAATACCACGCAACCATGACAATACCACATAACCATGACAATACCACATAACCATGACAATACCACATAACCATGACAATACCACATAACCATGACAATACCACACAACCATGACAATACCACGCAACCATGACAATACCACGCAACCATGACAATACCACGCAACCATGACAATACCACAAAACCATGACAATACCATGACAATACCACATAACCATGACAATACCACGCAACCATGACAATACCACATAACCTTGACAATACCACATAACCATGACAATACCATGCAACCATGACAATACCACATAACCATGACAATACCACATAACCATGACAATACCACGCAACCATGACAATACCACACAACCATGACAATACCACGCAGCCATGACAATACCACATAACCATGACAATACCACACAACCATGACAATACCACATAACCATGACAATACCACATAACCATGACAATACCACATAACCATGACAATACCACACAACCATGACAATACCACACAACCATGACAATACCACGCAACCATGACAATACCACGCAACCATGACAATACCACGCAACCATGACAATACCACGCAACAATGACAATACCACGCAACCATGACAATACCACATAACCATGACAATACCACGCAACCATGACAATACCACATAACCATGACAATACCATGACAATACCACATAACCATGACAATACCACGTAACCATGACAATACCACGTAACCATGACAATACCACATAACCATGACAATACCACGTAACCATGACAATACCACATAACCATGACAATACCACACAACCATGACAATACCACACAACCATGACAATACCATGCAACCATGACAATACCACATAACCATGACAATACCACATAACCATGACAATACCACGCAACCATGACAATCCCACGCAACCATGACAATACCACACAACCATGACAATACCACATAACCATGACAATACCACGCAACCATGACAATACCACATAACCATGACAATACCACGCAACCATGACAATACCACACAACCATGACAATACCACACAACCATGACAATACCACACAACCATGACAATACCACACAACCATGACAATACCACATAACCATGACAATACCACGCAACCATGACAATACCACATAACCATGACAATACCACATAACCATGACAATACCACATAACCATGACAATACCACGCAACAATGACAATACCACGCAACCATGACAATACCACGCAACCATGCCAATACCACGCAACCATGCCAATACCACGCAACCATGACAATACCACGTAACCATGACAATACCACGCAACCATGACAATACCACGCAACCATGACAATACCACGCAACCATGACAATACCACATAACCATGACAATACCACGCAACCATGACAATACCACGCAACCATGACAATACCACATAACCATGACAATACCACATAACCATGACAATACCACATAACCATGACAATACCACACAACCATGACAATACCACATAACCATGACAATACCACATAACCATGACAATACCACATAACCATGACAATACCACATAACCATGACAATACCACATAACCATGACAATACCACGCAACCATGACAATACCACGCAACCATGACAATACCACATAACCATGACAATACCACGCAACCATGACAATACCACGCAACCATGACAATACCACATAACCATGACAATACCACGCAACCATGACAATACCACGCAACCATGACAATACCACGCAACCATGACAATACCACGTAACCATGACAATACCACGCAACCATGACAGTAACACATAACCATGACAATACCACGCAACCATGACAATACCACGCAACCATGACAATACCACGCAACCATGACAATACCACATAACCATGACAATACCACACAACCATGACAATACCACGCAACCATGACAATACCACATAACCATGACAATACCACACAACCATGACAATACCACGCAACCATGACAATACCACGCAACCATGACAATACCACGCAACCATGACAATACCACGCAACCATGACAATACCACGCAACCATGACAATACCACATAACCATGACAATACCATGTAACCATGACAATACCACGTAACCATGACAATACCACATAACCATGACAATACCACACAACCATGACAATACCACGCAACCATGACAATACCACGCAACCATGACAATACCACATAACCATGACAATACCACATAATCATAATACCACGCAACCATGACAATACCACATAACCATGACAATACCACACAACCATGACAATACCACGCAACCATGACAATACCACGCAACCATGACAATACCACATAACCATGACAATACCACATAATCATGACAATACCACGCAACCATGACAATACCACGCAACCATGACAATACCACGCAACCATGACAATACCACGCAACCATGACAATACCACGCAACCATGACAATACCACATAACCATGACAATACCACGCAACCATGACAATACCACGCAACCATGACAATACCACGCAACCATGACAATACCACATAACCATGACAATACCACATAACCATGACAATACATTTACATTTAAGTCATTTAGCAGACGCTCTTATCCAGAGCGACTTACAAATTACCACATAACCATGACAATACCACATAACCATGACAATACCACGCAACCATGACAATACCACGCAACCATGACAATACCACGCAACCATGACAATACCACGCAACCATGACAATACCACGTAACCATGACAATACCACGTAACCATGACAATACCACATAACCATGACAATACCACATAACCATGACAATACCACGCAACCATGACAATACCACATAACCATGACAATACCACACAACCATGACAATACCACACAACCATGACAATACCACGCAACCATGACAATACCACATAACCATGACAATACCACATAACCATGACAATACCACGCAACCATGACAATACCACGCAACCATGACAATACCACGCAACCATGACAATACCACGCAACCATGACAATACCACGCAACCATGACCACGCAACCATGACAATACCACGCAACCATGACAATACAACGCAACCATGACAATACCACGCAACCATGACAATACCACGCAACCATGACAATACCACGCAACCATGACAATACCACGCAACCATGACAATACCACACAACCATGACAATACCACATAACCATGACAATACCATGACAATACCACATAACCATGACAATACCACGCAACCATGACAATACCACATAACCTTGACAATACCACATAACCATGACAATACCATGCAACCATGACAATACCACATAACCATGACAATACCACATAACCATGACAATACCACGCAACCATGACAATACCACACAACCATGACAATACCACGCAACCATGACAATACCACATAACCATGACAATACCACATAACCATGACAATACCACATAACCATGACAATACCACATAACCATGACAATACCACACAACCATGACAATACCACGCAACCATGACAATACCACGCAACCATGACAATACCACGCAACCATGACAATACCACAAAACCATGACAATACCATGACAATACCACATAACCATGACAATACCACGCAACCATGACAATACCACATAACCTTGACAATACCACATAACCATGACAATACCATGCAACCATGACAATACCACATAACCATGACAATACCACATAACCATGACAATACCACGCAACCATGACAATACCACACAACCATGACAATACCACGCAGCCATGACAATACCACATAACCATGACAATACCACACAACCATGACAATACCACATAACCATGACAATACCACATAACCATGACAATACCACATAACCATGACAATACCACACAACCATGACAATACCACACAACCATGACAATACCACGCAACCATGACAATACCACGCAACCATGACAATACCACGCAACCATGACAATACCACGCAACCATGACAATACCACATAACCATGACAATACCACATAACCATGACAATACCACGCAACCATGACAATACCACATAACCATGACAATACCATGACAATACCACATAACCATGACAATACCACGTAACCATGACAATACCACGTAACCATGACAATACCACATAACCATGACAATACCACGTAACCATGACAATACCACATAACCATGACAATACCACACAACCATGACAATACCACACAACCATGACAATACCATGCAACCATGACAATACCACATAACCATGACAATACCACATAACCATGACAATACCACGCAACCATGACAATCCCACGCAACCATGACAATACCACGCAACCATGACAATACCACATAACCATGACAATACCACGCAACCATGACAATACCACGCAACCATGACAATACCACGCAACCATGACAATACCACGCAACCATGACAATACCACGCAACCATGACAATACCACGCAACCATGACAATACCACGCAACCATGACAATACCACATAACCATGACAATACCATGACAATACCACGTAACCATGACAATACCACGTAACCATGACAATACCACGCAACCATGACAATACCACACAACCATGACAATACCACGCAACCATGACAATACCACATAACCATGACAATACCACATAATCATGACAATACCACGCAACCATGACAATACCACGCAACCATGACAATACCACGCAACCATGACAATACCACGCAACCATGACAATACCACGCAACCATGACAATACCACATAACCATGACAATACCACGCAACCATGACAATACCACGCAACCATGACAATACCACGCAACCATGACAATACCACATAACCATGACAATACCACACAACCATGACAATACCACATAACCATGACAATACCACATAACCATGACAATACATTTACATTTAAGTCATTTAGCAGACGCTCTTATCCAGAGCGACTTACAAATTACCACATAACCATGACAATACCACATAACCATGACAATACCACGCAACCATGACAATACCACGCAACCATGACAATACCACGCAACCATGACAATACCACATAACCATGACAATACCATGACAATACCACATAACCATGACAATACCACGCAACCATGACAATACCACATAACCTTGACAATACCACATAACCATGACAATACCATGCAACCATGACAATACCACATAACCATGACAATACCACATAACCATGACAATACCACGCAACCATGACAATACCACACAACCATGACAATACCACGCAACCATGACAATACCACATAACCATGACAATACCACACAACCATGACAATACCACATAACCATGACAATACCACATAACCATGACAATACCACATAACCATGACAATACCACACAACCATGACAATACCACGCAACCATGACAATACCACGCAACCATGACAATACCACGCAACCATGACAATACCACGCAACCATGACAATACCACGCAACAATGACAATACCACGCAACCATGACAATACCACATAACCATGACAATACCACGCAACCATGACAATACCACATAACCATGACAATACCATGACAATACCACATTACCATGACAATACCACGTAACCATGACAATACCACGTAACCATGACAATACCACATAACCATGACAATACCACGTAACCATGACAATACCACATAACCATGACAATACCACACAACCATGACAATACCACACAACCATGACAATACCATGCAACCATGACAATACCACATAACCATGACAATACCACATAACCATGACAATACCACGCAACCATGATAATCCCACGCAACCATGACAATACCACGCAACCATGACCACGCAACCATGACAATACCACGCAACCATGACAATACCACATAACCATGACAATACCACGCAACCATGACAATACCACGCAACCATGACAATACCACGCAACCATGACAATACCACGCAACCATGACAATACCACGCAACCATGACAATACCACGCAACCATGACAATACCACGCAACCATGACAATACCACGACAATACCACATAACCATGACAATACCACGCAACCATGACAATACCACATAACCTTGACAATACCACATAACCATGACAATACCATGCAACCATGACAATACCACATAACCATGACAATACCACATAACCATGACAATACCACGCAACCATGACAATACCACACAACCATGACAATACCACGCAACCATGACAATACCACATAACCATGACAATACCACACAACCATGACAATACCACATAACCATGACAATACCACATAACCATGACAATACCACATAACCATGACAATACCACACAACCATGACAATACCACGCAACCATGACAATACCACGCAACCATGACAATACCACGCAACCATGACAATACCACATAACCATGACAATACCATGACAATACCACATAACCATGACAATACCACGCAACCATGACAATACCACATAACATTGACAATACCACATAACCATGACAATACCATGCAACCATGACAATACCACATAACCATGACAATACCACATAACCATGACAATACCACGCAACCATGACAATACCACACAACCATGACAATACCACGCAACCATGACAATACCACATAACCATGACAATACCACACAACCATGACAATACCACATAACCATGACAATACCACATAACCATGACAATACCACACAACCATGACAATACCACACAACCATGACAATACCACACAACCATGACAATACCACGCAACCATGACAATACCACGCAACCATGACAATACCACGCAACCATGACAATACCACGCAACCATGACAATACCACGCAACCATGACAATACCACACAACCATGACAATACCACATAACCATGACAATACCACATAACCATGACAATACCACATAACCATGACAATACCACACAACCATGACAATACCACGCAACCATGACAATACCACGCAACCATGACAATACCACGCAACCATGACAATACCACATAACCATGACAATACCACATAACCATGACAATACCACGCAACCATGACAATACCACATAACCTTGACAATACCACATAACCATGACAATACCATGCAACCATGACAATACCACATAACCATGACAATACCACATAACCATGACAATACCACGCAACCATGACAATACCACACAACCATGACAATACCACGCAACCATGACAATACCACATAACCATGACAATACCACACAACCATGACAATACCACATAACCATGACAATACCACATAACCATGACAATACCACACAACCATGACAATACCACACAACCATGACAATACCACGCAACCATGACAATACCACGCAACCATGACAATACCACGCAACCATGACAATACCACGCAACCATGACAATACCACGCAACCATGACAATACCACATAACCATGACAATACCACGCAACCATGACAATACCACATAACCATGACAATACCATGACAATACCACATAACCATGACAATACCACGTAACCATGACAATACCACGTAACCATGACAATACCACATAACCATGACAATACCACGTAACCATGACAATACCACATAACCATGACAATACCACACAACCATGACAATACCACACAACATTGACAATACCATGCAACCATGACAATACCACATAACCATGACAATACCACATAACCATGACAATACCACGCAACCATGACAATCCCACGCAACCATGACAATACCACGCAACCATGACCACGCAACCATGACAATACCACGCAACCATGACAATACCACATAACCATGACAATACCACGCAACCATGACAATACAACGCAACCATGACAATACCACGCAACCATGACAATACCACGCAACCATGACAATACCACGCAACCATGACAATACCACGCAACCATGACAATACCACGCAACCATGACATTACCACGCAACCATGACAATACCACATAACCATGACAATACCACGTAACCATGACAATACCACGTAACCATGACAATACCACATAACCATGACAATACCACATAACCATGACAATACCACACAACCATGACAATACCACGCAACCATGACAATACCACGCAACCATGACAATACCACATAACCATGACAATACCACACAACCATGACAATACCACACAACCATAACAATACCACATAACCATAACAATACCACATAACCATGACAATACCACATAACCATGACAATACCACATAACCATGACAATACCACATAACCATGCCAATACCACATAACCATGACAATACCACGCAACCATGACAATACCACATAAGCATGACAATACCACATAACCATGACAATACCACACAACCATGACAATACCACACAACCATGACAATACCACACAACCATGACAATACCACACAACCATGACAATACCACGCAACCATGACAATACCACGCAACCATGACAATACCACGCAACAATGACAATACCACACAACCATGACAATACCACGCAACCATGACAATACCACATAACCATGACAATACCATGCAACCATGACAATACCACATAACCATGACAATACCACATAACCATGACAATACCACACAACCATGACAATACCAAATGACAATACCACGCAACCATGACAATACCACATAACCATGACAATACCACGCAACCATGACAATACCACATAACCATGACAATACCACATAACCATGACAATACCACATAACCATGACAATACCACGCAACCATGACAATACCACGCAACCATGACAATACCACGCAACCATGACAATACCACGCAACCATGACAATACCACGCAACCATGACAATACCACATAACCATGACAATACCATGACAATACCACGTAACCATGACAATACCACGTAACCATGACAATACCACATAACCATGACAATACCACATAACCATGACAATACCACATAACCATGACAATACCACGCAACCATGACAATACCACATAACCATGACAATACCACGCAACCATGACAATACCACACAACCATGACAATACCACGCAACCATGACAATACCACATAACCATGACAATACCACACAACCATGACAATACCACATAACCATGACAATACCACATAACCATGACAATACCACACAACCATGACAATACCACACAACCATGACAATACCACGCAACCATGACAATACCACGCAACCATGACAATACCACGCAACCATGACAATACCACGCAACCATGACAATACCACGCAACCATGACAATACCACATAACCATGACAATACCACGCAACCATGACAATACCACATAACCATGACAATACCATGACAATACCACATAACCATGACAATACCACGTAACCATGACAATACCACGTAACCATGACAATACCACATAACCATGACAATACCACGTAACCATGACAATACCACATAACCATGACAATACCACACAACCATGACAATACCACACAACCATGACAATACCATGCAACCATGACAATACCACATAACCATGACAATACCACATAACCATGACAATACCACGCAACCATGACAATCCCACGCAACCATGACAATACCACGCAACCATGACCACGCAACCATGACAATACCACGCAACCATGACAATACCACATAACCATGACAATACCACGCAACCATGACAATACAACGCAACCATGACAATACCACGCAACCATGACAATACCACGCAACCATGACAATACCACGCAACCATGACAATACCACGCAACCATGACAATACCACGCAACCATGACATTACCACGCAACCATGACAATACCACATAACCATGACAATACCACGTAACCATGACAATACCACGTAACCATGACAATACCACATAACCATGACAATACCACATAACCATGACAATACCACACAACCATGACAATACCACGCAACCATGACAATACCACGCAACCATGACAATACCACATAACCATGACAATACCACACAACCATGACAATACCACACAACCATAACAATACCACATAACCATAACAATACCACATAACCATGACAATACCACATAACCATGACAATACCACATAACCATGACAATACCACATAACCATGCCAATACCACATAACCATGACAATACCACGCAACCATGACAATACCACATAAGCATGACAATACCACATAACCATGACAATACCACACAACCATGACAATACCACACAACCATGACAATACCACACAACCATGACAATACCACATAACCATGACAATACCATGCAACCATGACAATACCACATAACCATGACAATACCACATAACCATGACAATACCACGCAACCATGACAATACCACACAACCATGACAATACCACACAACCATGACAATACCACGCAACCATGACAATACCACATAACCATGACAATACCACACAACCATGACAATACCACGCAACCATGACAATACCACATAACCATGACAATACCACATAACCATGACAATACCACGCAACCATGACAATACCACGCAACCATGACAATACCACGCAACCATGACAATACCACATAACCATGACAATACCACGCAACCATGAAAATACCACGCAACCATGACAATACCACATAACCATGACAATACCATGCAACCATGACAATACCACATAACCATGACAATACCACATAACCATGACAATACCACACAACCATGACAATACCAAATGACAATACCACGCAACCATGACAATACCACATAACCATGACAATACCACGCAACCATGACAATACCACATAACCATGACAATACCACATAACCATGACAATACCACATAACCATGACAATACCACGCAACCATGACAATACCACGCAACCATGACAATACCACGCAACCATGACAATACCACGCAACCATGACAATACCACATAACCATGACAATACCATGACAATACCACGTAACCATGACAATACCACGTAACCATGACAATACCACATAACCATGACAATACCACATAACCATGACAATACCACATAACCATGACAATACCACGCAACCATGACAATACCACATAACCATGACAATACCACACATCCATGACAATACCACACAACCATGACAATACCACGCAACCATGACAATACCACGCAACCATGACAATACCACGCAACCATGACAATACCACGCAACCATGACCACGCAACCATGACAATACCACATAACCATGACAATACCACGCAACCATGACAATACAACGCAACCATGACATTACCACGCAACCATGACAATACCACGCAACCATGACAATACCACGCAACCATGACAATACCACGCAACCATGACAATACCACATAACCATGACAATATCATGACAATACCACGTAACCATGACAATACCACGTAACCATGACAATACCACATAACCATGACAATACCACGCAACCATGACAGTACCACATAACCTTGACAATACCACATAACCATGACAATACCATGCAACCATGACAATACCACATAACCATGACAATACCATGACAATACCACATAACCATGACAATACCACGCAACCATGACAATACCACATAACATTGACAATACCACATAACCATGACAATACCATGCAACCATGACAATACCACATAACCATGACAATACCACATAACCATGACAATACCACGCAACCATGACAATACCACACAACCATGACAATACCACGCAACCATGACAATACCACATAACCATGACAATACCACACAACCATGACAATACCACATAACCATGACAATACCACATAACCATGACAATACCACATAACCATGACAATACCACACAACCATGACAATACCACACAACCATGACAATACCACGCAACCATGACAATACCACGCAACCATGACAATACCACGCAACCATGACAATACCACGCAACCATGACAATACCACGCAACCATGACAATACCACACAACCATGACAATACCACATAACCATGACAATACCACATAACCATGACAATACCACATAACCATGACAATACCACACAACCATGACAATACCACGCAACCATGACAATACCACGCAACCATGACAATACCACGCAACCATGACAATACCACATAACCATGACAATACCACATAACCATGACAATACCACGCAACCATGACAATACCACATAACCTTGACAATACCACATAACCATGACAATACCATGCAACCATGACAATACCACATAACCATGACAATACCACATAACCATGACAATACCACGCAACCATGACAATACCACACAACCATGACAATACCACGCAACCATGACAATACCACATAACCATGACAATACCACACAACCATGACAATACCACATAACCATGACAATACCACATAACCATGACAATACCACACAACCATGACAATACCACACAACCATGACAATACCACGCAACCATGACAATACCACGCAACCATGACAATACCACGCAACCATGACAATACCACGCAACCATGACAATACCACGCAACCATGACAATACCACATAACCATGACAATACCACGCAACCATGACAATACCACATAACCATGACAATACCATGACAATACCACATAACCATGACAATACCACGTAACCATGACAATACCACGTAACCATGACAATACCACATAACCATGACAATACCACGTAACCATGACAATACCACATAACCATGACAATACCACACAACCATGACAATACCACACAACATTGACAATACCATGCAACCATGACAATACCACATAACCATGACAATACCACATAACCATGACAATACCACGCAACCATGACAATCCCACGCAACCATGACAATACCACGCAACCATGACCACGCAACCATGACAATACCACGCAACCATGACAATACCACATAACCATGACAATACCACGCAACCATGACAATACAACGCAACCATGACAATACCACGCAACCATGACAATACCACGCAACCATGACAATACCACGCAACCATGACAATACCACGCAACCATGACAATACCACGCAACCATGACATTACCACGCAACCATGACAATACCACATAACCATGACAATACCACGTAACCATGACAATACCACGTAACCATGACAATACCACATAACCATGACAATACCACATAACCATGACAATACCACACAACCATGACAATACCACGCAACCATGACAATACCACGCAACCATGACAATACCACATAACCATGACAATACCACACAACCATGACAATACCACACAACCATAACAATACCACATAACCATAACAATACCACATAACCATGACAATACCACATAACCATGACAATACCACATAACCATGACAATACCACATAACCATGCCAATACCACATAACCATGACAATACCACGCAACCATGACAATACCACATAAGCATGACAATACCACATAACCATGACAATACCACACAACCATGACAATACCACACAACCATGACAATACCACACAACCATGACAATACCACACAACCATGACAATACCACGCAACCATGACAATACCACGCAACCATGACAATACCACGCAACAATGACAATACCACACAACCATGACAATACCACGCAACCATGACAATACCACATAACCATGACAATACCATGCAACCATGACAATACCACATAACCATGACAATACCACATAACCATGACAATACCACACAACCATGACAATACCAAATGACAATACCACGCAACCATGACAATACCACATAACCATGACAATACCACGCAACCATGACAATACCACATAACCATGACAATACCACATAACCATGACAATACCACATAACCATGACAATACCACGCAACCATGACAATACCACGCAACCATGACAATACCACGCAACCATGACAATACCACGCAACCATGACAATACCACGCAACCATGACAATACCACATAACCATGACAATACCATGACAATACCACGTAACCATGACAATACCACGTAACCATGACAATACCACATAACCATGACAATACCACATAACCATGACAATACCACATAACCATGACAATACCACGCAACCATGACAATACCACATAACCATGACAATACCACGCAACCATGACAATACCACACAACCATGACAATACCACGCAACCATGACAATACCACATAACCATGACAATACCACACAACCATGACAATACCACATAACCATGACAATACCACATAACCATGACAATACCACACAACCATGACAATACCACACAACCATGACAATACCACGCAACCATGACAATACCACGCAACCATGACAATACCACGCAACCATGACAATACCACGCAACCATGACAATACCACGCAACCATGACAATACCACATAACCATGACAATACCACGCAACCATGACAATACCACATAACCATGACAATACCATGACAATACCACATAACCATGACAATACCACGTAACCATGACAATACCACGTAACCATGACAATACCACATAACCATGACAATACCACGTAACCATGACAATACCACATAACCATGACAATACCACACAACCATGACAATACCACACAACCATGACAATACCATGCAACCATGACAATACCACATAACCATGACAATACCACATAACCATGACAATACCACGCAACCATGACAATCCCACGCAACCATGACAATACCACGCAACCATGACCACGCAACCATGACAATACCACGCAACCATGACAATACCACATAACCATGACAATACCACGCAACCATGACAATACAACGCAACCATGACAATACCACGCAACCATGACAATACCACGCAACCATGACAATACCACGCAACCATGACAATACCACGCAACCATGACAATACCACGCAACCATGACATTACCACGCAACCATGACAATACCACATAACCATGACAATACCACGTAACCATGACAATACCACGTAACCATGACAATACCACATAACCATGACAATACCACATAACCATGACAATACCACACAACCATGACAATACCACGCAACCATGACAATACCACGCAACCATGACAATACCACATAACCATGACAATACCACACAACCATGACAATACCACACAACCATAACAATACCACATAACCATAACAATACCACATAACCATGACAATACCACATAACCATGACAATACCACATAACCATGACAATACCACATAACCATGCCAATACCACATAACCATGACAATACCACGCAACCATGACAATACCACATAAGCATGACAATACCACATAACCATGACAATACCACACAACCATGACAATACCACACAACCATGACAATACCACACAACCATGACAATACCACATAACCATGACAATACCATGCAACCATGACAATACCACATAACCATGACAATACCACATAACCATGACAATACCACGCAACCATGACAATACCACACAACCATGACAATACCACACAACCATGACAATACCACGCAACCATGACAATACCACATAACCATGACAATACCACACAACCATGACAATACCACGCAACCATGACAATACCACATAACCATGACAATACCACATAACCATGACAATACCACGCAACCATGACAATACCACGCAACCATGACAATACCACGCAACCATGACAATACCACATAACCATGACAATACCACGCAACCATGAAAATACCACGCAACCATGACAATACCACATAACCATGACAATACCATGCAACCATGACAATACCACATAACCATGACAATACCACATAACCATGACAATACCACACAACCATGACAATACCAAATGACAATACCACGCAACCATGACAATACCACATAACCATGACAATACCACGCAACCATGACAATACCACATAACCATGACAATACCACATAACCATGACAATACCACATAACCATGACAATACCACGCAACCATGACAATACCACGCAACCATGACAATACCACGCAACCATGACAATACCACGCAACCATGACAATACCACATAACCATGACAATACCATGACAATACCACGTAACCATGACAATACCACGTAACCATGACAATACCACATAACCATGACAATACCACATAACCATGACAATACCACATAACCATGACAATACCACGCAACCATGACAATACCACATAACCATGACAATACCACACATCCATGACAATACCACACAACCATGACAATACCACGCAACCATGACAATACCACGCAACCATGACAATACCACGCAACCATGACAATACCACGCAACCATGACCACGCAACCATGACAATACCACATAACCATGACAATACCACGCAACCATGACAATACAACGCAACCATGACATTACCACGCAACCATGACAATACCACGCAACCATGACAATACCACGCAACCATGACAATACCACGCAACCATGACAATACCACATAACCATGACAATATCATGACAATACCACGTAACCATGACAATACCACGTAACCATGACAATACCACATAACCATGACAATTCCACGCAACCTTGACAGTACCACATAACCTTGACAATACCACATAACCATGACAATACCATGCAACCATGACAATACCACATAACCATGACAATACCACATAACCATGACAATACCACGCAACCATGACAATACCACACAACCATGACAATACCACACAACCATGACAATACCACGCAACCATGACAATACCACATAACCATGACAATACCACACAACCATGACAATACCACGCAACCATGACAATACCACATAACCATGACAATACCACATAACCATGACAATACCACGCAACCATGACAATACCACGCAACCATGACAATACCACGCAACCATGACAATACCACATAACCATGACAATACCACGCAACCATGAAAATACCACGCAACCATGACAATACCACGCAACCATGACAATACCACATAACCATGACAATACCACATAACCATGACAATACCACATAACCATGACAATACCACATAACCATGACAATACCACGCAACCATGACAATACCACGCAACCATGACAATACCACGCAACCATGACAATACCACGCAACCATGACAATACCACGCAACCATGACAATACCACGCAACCATGACAATACCACGCAACCATGACAATACCACGCAACCATGACAATACCACATAACCATGACAATACCACGCAACCATGACAATACCACGCAACCATGACAATACCACGCAACCATGACAATACCACATAACCATGACAATACCACGTAACCATGACAATACCACGCAACCATGACAATACCACGCAACCATGACAATACCACGCAACCATGACAATACCACGCAACCATGACAATACCACATAACCATGACAATACCACATAACCATGACAATACCACATAACCATGACAATACCACGCAACCATGACAATACCACATAACCATGACAATACCACATAACCATGACAATACCACGCAACCATGACAATACCACACAACCATGACAATACCACACAACCATGACAATACCACATAACCATGACAATACCACGCAACCATGACAATACCACGCAACCATGACAATACCACGCAACCATGACAATACCACGCAACCATGACAATACCACGTAACCATGACAATACCACGCAACCATGACAGTACCCCACAACCATGACAATACCACAATACCATGATAATACCATGTAACCATGCCAATACCACGTAACCATGGCAATACCACGTAACCATGCAAATACCATGACAATACCACACAACCATGACAGTACCCCACAACCATGACAATACCACGTAACCATGCCAATACCACGTAACCATGCCAATACCACGTAACCATGCAAATACCATGACAATACCACGCAACCATGACAATACCACACAACCATGACAATACCACGCAACCATGACAATACCACACAACCATGACAATACCACGCAACCATGACAATACCACATAACCATGACAATACCACACAACCATGACAATACCACATAACCATGACAATACCACATAACCATGACAATACCACATAACCATGCCAATACCACATAACCATGACAATACCACGCAACCATGACAATACCACATAACCATGACAATACCACATAACCATGACAATACCACATAACCATGACAATACCACATAACCATGACAATACCACATAACCATGACAATACCACACAACCATGACAATACCACACAACCATGACAATACCACGCAACCATGACAATACCACGCAACCATGACAATACCACGCAACCATGACAATACCACGCAACCATGACAATACCACGCAACCATGACAATACCACATAACCATGACAATACCATGACAATACCACATAACCATGACAATACCACGTAACCATGACAATACCACGTAACCATGACAATACCACGTAACCATGACAATACCACATAACCATGACAATACCACACAACCATGACAATACCACACAACCATGACAATACCATGCAACCATGACAATACCACATAACCATGACAATACCACATAACCATGACAATACCACGCAACCATGACAATACCACGCAACCATGACAATACCACGCAACCATGACCACGCAACCATGACAATACCACGCAACCATGACAATACCACGCAACCATGACAATACCACGCAACCATGACAATACCACATAACCATGACAATACCATGACAATACTACGTAACCATGACAATACCACGTAACCATGACAATACCACATAACCATGACAATACCACATAACCATGACAATACCACATAACCATGACAATACCACGCAACCATGACAATACCACATAACCATGACAATACCACACAACCATGACAATACCACACAACCATGACAATACCACGCAACCATGACAATACCACGCAACCATGACAATACCACGCAACCATGACCACGCAACCATGACAATACCACATAACCATGACAATACCACGCAACCATGACAATACAACGCAACCATGACAATACAACGCAACCATGACAATACCACGCAACCATGACAATACCACGCAACCATGACAATACCACGCAACCATGACAATACCACGCAACCATGACAATACCACATAACCATGACAATATCATGACAATACCACGTAACCATGACAATACCACGTAACCATGACAATACCACATAACCAGGACAATACCACGCAACCATGACAGTACCACATAACCTTGACAATACCACATAACCATGACAATACCACATAACCATGACAATACCACATAACCATGACAATACCACATAACCATGACAATACCACGCAACCATGACAATACCACACAACCATGACAATACCACACAACCATGACAATACCACACAACCATGACAATACCACGCAACCATGACAATACCACATAACCATGACAATACCACACAACCATGACAATACCACGCAACCATGACAATACCACATAACCATGACAATACCACATAACCATGACAATACCACGCAACCATGACAATACCACGCAACCATGACAATACCACGCAACCATGACAATACCACGGAACCATGACAATACCACATAACCATGACAATACCACGCAACCATGACAATACCACGCAACCATGACAATACCACGCAACCATGACAATACCACATAACCATGACAATACCACATAACCATGACAATACCACATAACCATGACAATACCACATAACCATGACAATACCACATAACCATGACAATACCACGCAACCATGACAATACCACGCAACCATGACAATACCACGCAACCATGACAATACCACGCAACCATGACAATACCACGCAACCATGACAATACCACGCAACCATGACAATACCACATAACCATGACAATACCACGCAACCATGACAATACCACGCAACCATGACAATACCACGCAACCATGACAATACCACATAACCATGACAATACCACATAACCATGACAATACCACGCAACCATGACAATACCACGCAACCATGACAATACCACGCAACCATGACAATACCACGCAACCATGACAATACCACATAACCATGACAATACCACATAACCATGACAATACCACATAACCATGACAATACCACATAACCATGACAATACCACATAACCATGACAATACCACATAACCATGACAATACCACATAACCATGACAATACCACGCAACCATGACAATACCACACAACCATGACAATACCACACAACCATGACAATACCACATAACCATGACAATACCACGCAACCATGACAATACCACGCAACCATGACAATACCACGCAACCATGACAATACCACGCAACCATGACAATACCACGTAACCATGACAATACCACGCAACCATGACAGTACCCCACAACCATGACAATACCACAATACCATGATAATACCATGTAACCATGCCAATACCACGTAACCATGGCAATACCACGTAACCATGCAAATACCATGACAATACCACACAACCATGACAGTACCCCACAACCATGACAATACCACGTAACCATGCCAATACCACGTAACCATGCCAATACCACGTAACCATGCCAATACCACGTAACCATGCAAATACCATGACAATACCACGCAACCATGACAATACCACGCAACCATGACAATACCACGCAACCATGACAATACCACATAACCATGACAATACCACACAACCATGACAATACCACATAACCATAACAATACCACATAACCATGACAATACCACATAACCATGACAATACCACATAACCATGACAATACCACATAACCATGCCAATACCACATAACCATGACAATACCACGCAACCATGACAATACCACATAACCATGACAATACCACATAACCATGACAATACCACATAACCATGACAATACCACATAACCATGACAATACCACACAACCATGACAATACCACACAACCATGACAATACCACGCAACCATGACAATACCACGCAACCATGACAATACCACGCAACCATGACAATACCACGCAACCATGACAATACCACATAACCATGACAATACCATGACAATACCACATAACCATGACAATACCACGTAACCATGACAATACCACATAACCATGACAATACCACATAACCATGACAATACCACGTAACCATGACAATACCACATAACCATGACAATACCACACAACCATGACAATACCACACAACCATGACAATACCATGCAACCATGACAATACCACATAACCATGACAATACCACATAACCATGACAATACCACGCAACCATGACAATACCACGCAACCATGACAATACCACGCAACCATGACCACGCAACCATGACAATACCACGCAACCATGACAATACCACATAACCATGACAATACCACGCAACCATGACAATACAACGCAACCATGACAATACCACGCAACCATGACAATACCACGCAACCATGACAATACCACGCAACCATGACAATACCACGCAACCATGACAATACCACATAACCATGACAATACCATGACAATACCACGTAACCATGACAATACCACGTAACCATGACAATACCACATAACCATGACAATACCACGCAACCATGACAATACCACATAACCTTGACAATACCACATAACCATGACAATACCATGCAACCATGACAATACCACATAACCATGACAATACCACATAACCATGACAATACCACGCAACCATGACAATACCACACAACCATGACAATACCACGCAACCATGACAATACCACATAACCATGACAATACCACACAACCATGACAATACCACACAACCATAACAATACCACATAACCATAACAATACCACATAACCATGACAATACCACATAACCATGACAATACCACATAACCATGACAATACCACATAACCATGACAATACCACATAACCATGACAATACCACATAACCATGACAATACCACATAACCATGACAATACCACACAACCATGACAATACCACACAACCATGACAATACCACACAACCATGACAATACCACACAACCATGGCAATACCACGCAACCATGACAATACCACGCAACCATGACAATACCACGCAACCATGACAATACCACATAACCATGACAATACCACATAACCATGACAATACCACGCAACCATGACAATACCACGCAACCATGACAATACCACGCAACCATGACAATACCACGCAACCATGACAATACCACATAACCATGACAATACCACATAACCATGACAATACCACATAACCATGACAATACCACACAACCATGACAATACCACACAACCATGACAATACCACACAACCATGACAATACCACGCAACCATGGCAATACCACGCAACCATGACAATACCACGCAACCATGACAATACCACGCAACAATGACAATACCACGCAACCATGACAATACCACATAACCATGACAATACCACGCAACCATGACAATACCACATAACCATGACAATACCACATAACCATGACAATACCACATAACCATGACAATACCACGCAACCATGACAATACCACGCAACCATGACAATACCACGCAACCATGACAATACCACGCAACCATGACAATACCACGCAACCATGACAATACCACATAACCATGACAATACCATGACAATACCACGTAACCATGACAATACCACGTAACCATGACAATACCACATAACCATGACAATACCACATAACCATGACAATACCACATAACCATGACAATACCACGCAACCATGACAATACCACATAACCATGACAATACCACACAACCATGACAATACCACACAACCATGACAATACCACGCAACCATGACAATACCACATAACCATGACAATACCACGCAACCATGACAATACCACGCAACCATGACAATACCACGCAACCATGACCACGTAACCATGAAAATACCACGCAACCATGACAATACCACATAACCATGACAATACCACGCAACCATGACAATACAACGCAACCATGACAATACCACGCAACCATGACAATACCACGCAACCATGACAATACCACGCAACCATGACAATACCACGCAACCATGACAATACCACATAACCATGACAATATCATGACAATACCACGTAACCATGACAATACCACGTAACCATGACAATACCACATAACCAGGACAATACCACGCAACCATGACAGTACCACATAACCTTGACAATACCACATAACCATGACAATACCATGCAACCATGACAATACCACATAACCATGACAATACCACATAACCATGACAATACCACGCAACCATGACAATACCACACAACCATGACAATACCACACAACCATGACAATACCACGCAACCATGACAATACCACATAACCATGACAATACCACACAACCATGACAATACCACGCAACCATGACAATACCACATAACCATGACAATACCACATAACCATGACAATACCACGCAACCATGACAATACCACGCAACCATGACAATACCACGCAACCATGACAATACCACATAACCATGACAATACCACGCAACCATGACAATACCACGCAACCATGCCAATACCACGTAACCATGCCAATACCACGTAACCATGCCAATACCACGTAACCATGCAAATACCATGACAATACCACGCAACCATGACAATACCACACAACCATGACAATACCACGCAACCATGACAATACCACACAACCATGACAATACCACGCAACCATGACAATACCACATAACCATGACAATACCACACAACCATGACAATACCACATAACCATGACAATACCACATAACCATGACAATACCACATAACCATGCCAATACCACATAACCATGACAATACCACGCAACCATGACAATACCACATAACCATGACAATACCACATAACCATGACAATACCACATAACCATGACAATACCACATAACCATGACAATACCACATAACCATGACAATACCACACAACCATGACAATACCACACAACCATGACAATACCACGCAACCATGACAATACCACGCAACCATGACAATACCACGCAACCATGACAATACCACGCAACCATGACAATACCACGCAACCATGACAATACCACATAACCATGACAATACCATGACAATACCACATAACCATGACAATACCACGTAACCATGACAATACCACGTAACCATGACAATACCACATAACCATGACAATACCACGTAACCATGACAATACCACATAACCATGACAATACCACACAACCATGACAATACCACACAACCATGACAATACCATGCAACCATGACAATACCACATAACCATGACAATACCACATAACCATGACAATACCACGCAACCATGACAATACCACGCAACCATGACAATACCACGCAACCATGACCACGCAACCATGACAATACCACGCAACCATGACAATACCACGCAACCATGACAATACCACGCAACCATGACAATACCACATAACCATGACAATACCATGACAATACCACGTAACCATGACAATACCACGTAACCATGACAATACCACATAACCATGACAATACCACATAACCATGACAATACCACATAACCATGACAATACCACGCAACCATGACAATACCACGCAACCATGACAATACCACGCAACCATGACAATACCACGCAACCATGACAATACCACATAACCATGACAATACCACATAACCATGACAATACCACATAACCATGACAATACCACATAACCATGACAATACCACATAACCATGACAATACCACATAACCATGACAATACCACATAACCATGACAATACCACGCAACCATGACAATACCACACAACCATGACAATACCACACAACCATGACAATACCACATAACCATGACAATACCACGCAACCATGACAATACCACGCAACCATGACAATACCACGCAACCATGACAATACCACGCAACCATGACAATACCACGTAACCATGACAATACCACGCAACCATGACAGTACCCCACAACCATGACAATACCACAATACCATGATAATACCATGTAACCATGACAATACCACGTAACCATGGCAATACCACGTAACCATGCAAATACCATGACAATACCACACAACCATGACAGTACCCCACAACCATGACAATACCACGTAACCATGCCAATACCACGTAACCATGCCAATACCACGTAACCATGCCAATACCACGTAACCATGCAAATACCATGACAATACCACGCAACCATGACAATACCACGCAACCATGACAATACCACGCAACCATGACAATACCACATAACCATGACAATACCACACAACCATGACAATACCACATAACCATAACAATACCACATAACCATGACAATACCACATAACCATGACAATACCACATAACCATGACAATACCACATAACCATGCCAATACCACATAACCATGACAATACCACGCAACCATGACAATACCACATAACCATGACAATACCACATAACCATGACAATACCACATAACCATGACAATACCACATAACCATGACAATACCACACAACCATGACAATACCACACAACCATGACAATACCACGCAACCATGACAATACCACGCAACCATGACAATACCACGCAACCATGACAATACCACGCAACCATGACAATACCACATAACCATGACAATACCATGACAATACCACATAACCATGACAATACCACGTAACCATGACAATACCACATAACCATGACAATACCACATAACCATGACAATACCACGTAACCATGACAATACCACATAACCATGACAATACCACACAACCATGACAATACCACACAACCATGACAATACCATGCAACCATGACAATACCACATAACCATGACAATACCACATAACCATGACAATACCACGCAACCATGACAATACCACGCAACCATGACAATACCACGCAACCATGACCACGCAACCATGACAATACCACGCAACCATGACAATACCACATAACCATGACAATACCACGCAACCATGACAATACAACGCAACCATGACAATACCACGCAACCATGACAATACCACGCAACCATGACAATACCACGCAACCATGACAATACCACGCAACCATGACAATACCACATAACCATGACAATACCATGACAATACCACGTAACCATGACAATACCACGTAACCATGACAATACCACATAACCATGACAATACCACGCAACCATGACAATACCACATAACCTTGACAATACCACATAACCATGACAATACCATGCAACCATGACAATACCACATAACCATGACAATACCACATAACCATGACAATACCACGCAACCATGACAATACCACACAACCATGACAATACCACGCAACCATGACAATACCACATAACCATGACAATACCACACAACCATGACAATACCACACAACCATAACAATACCACATAACCATAACAATACCACATAACCATGACAATACCACATAACCATGACAATACCACATAACCATGACAATACCACATAACCATGACAATACCACATAACCATGACAATACCACATAACCATGACAATACCACATAACCATGACAATACCACACAACCATGACAATACCACACAACCATGACAATACCACACAACCATGACAATACCACACAACCATGGCAATACCACGCAACCATGACAATACCACGCAACCATGACAATACCACGCAACCATGACAATACCACATAACCATGACAATACCACATAACCATGACAATACCACGCAACCATGACAATACCACGCAACCATGACAATACCACGCAACCATGACAATACCACGCAACCATGACAATACCACATAACCATGACAATACCACATAACCATGACAATACCACATAACCATGACAATACCACACAACCATGACAATACCACACAACCATGACAATACCACACAACCATGACAATACCACGCAACCATGGCAATACCACGCAACCATGACAATACCACGCAACCATGACAATACCACGCAACAATGACAATACCACGCAACCATGACAATACCACATAACCATGACAATACCACGCAACCATGACAATACCACATAACCATGACAATACCACATAACCATGACAATACCACATAACCATGACAATACCACGCAACCATGACAATACCACGCAACCATGACAATACCACGCAACCATGACAATACCACGCAACCATGACAATACCACGCAACCATGACAATACCACATAACCATGACAATACCATGACAATACCACGTAACCATGACAATACCACGTAACCATGACAATACCACATAACCATGACAATACCACATAACCATGACAATACCACATAACCATGACAATACCACGCAACCATGACAATACCACATAACCATGACAATACCACACAACCATGACAATACCACACAACCATGACAATACCACGCAACCATGACAATACCACATAACCATGACAATACCACGCAACCATGACAATACCACGCAACCATGACAATACCACGCAACCATGACCACGTAACCATGAAAATACCACGCAACCATGACAATACCACATAACCATGACAATACCACGCAACCATGACAATACAACGCAACCATGACAATACCACGCAACCATGACAATACCACGCAACCATGACAATACCACGCAACCATGACAATACCACGCAACCATGACAATACCACATAACCATGACAATATCATGACAATACCACGTAACCATGACAATACCACGTAACCATGACAATACCACATAACCAGGACAATACCACGCAACCATGACAGTACCACATAACCTTGACAATACCACATAACCATGACAATACCATGCAACCATGACAATACCACATAACCATGACAATACCACATAACCATGACAATACCACGCAACCATGACAATACCACACAACCATGACAATACCACACAACCATGACAATACCACGCAACCATGACAATACCACATAACCATGACAATACCACACAACCATGACAATACCACGCAACCATGACAATACCACATAACCATGACAATACCACATAACCATGACAATACCACGCAACCATGACAATACCACGCAACCATGACAATACCACGCAACCATGACAATACCACATAACCATGACAATACCACGCAACCATGACAATACCACGCAACCATGCCAATACCACGTAACCATGCCAATACCACGTAACCATGCCAATACCACGTAACCATGCAAATACCATGACAATACCACGCAACCATGACAATACCACACAACCATGACAATACCACGCAACCATGACAATACCACACAACCATGACAATACCACGCAACCATGACAATACCACATAACCATGACAATACCACACAACCATGACAATACCACATAACCATGACAATACCACATAACCATGACAATACCACATAACCATGCCAATACCACATAACCATGACAATACCACGCAACCATGACAATACCACATAACCATGACAATACCACATAACCATGACAATACCACATAACCATGACAATACCACATAACCATGACAATACCACATAACCATGACAATACCACACAACCATGACAATACCACACAACCATGACAATACCACGCAACCATGACAATACCACGCAACCATGACAATACCACGCAACCATGACAATACCACGCAACCATGACAATACCACGCAACCATGACAATACCACATAACCATGACAATACCATGACAATACCACATAACCATGACAATACCACGTAACCATGACAATACCACGTAACCATGACAATACCACATAACCATGACAATACCACGTAACCATGACAATACCACATAACCATGACAATACCACACAACCATGACAATACCACACAACCATGACAATACCATGCAACCATGACAATACCACACAACCATGACAATACCACATAACCATGACAATACCACGCAACCATGACAATACCACGCAACCATGACAATACCACGCAACCATGACCACGCAACCATGACAATACCACGCAACCATGACAATACCACGCAACCATGACAATACCACGCAACCATGACAATACCACATAACCATGACAATACCATGACAATACCACGTAACCATGACAATACCACGTAACCATGACAATACCACATAACCATGACAATACCACATAACCATGACAATACCACATAACCATGACAATACCACGCAACCATGACAATACCACACAACCATGACAATACCACACAACCATGACAATACCACACAACCATGACAATACCACGCAACCATGACAATACCACGCAACCATGACAATACCACGCAACCATGACAATACCACGCAACCATGACCACGCAACCATGACAATACCACGCAACCATGACAATACCACATAACCATGACAATACCACGCAACCATGACAATACAACGCAACCATGACAATACCACGCAACCATGACAATACCACGCAACCATGACAATACCACGCAACCATGACAATACCACGCAACCATGACAATACCACATAACCATGACAATACCATGACAATACCACATAACCATGACAATACCACGTAACCATGACAATACCACATAACCATGACAATACCACGCAACCATGACAGTACCACATAACCTTGACAATACCACATAACCATGACAATACCACATAACCATGACAATACCACATAACCATGACAATACCACATAACCATGACAATACCACGCAACCATGACAATACCACACAACCATGACAATACCACACAACCATGACAATACCACACAACCATGACAATACCACGCAACCATGACAATACCACATAACCATGACAATACCACACAACCATGACAATACCACGCAACCATGACAATACCACATAACCATGACAATACCACATAACCATGACAATACCACGCAACCATGACAATACCACGCAACCATGACAATACCACGCAACCATGACAATACCACGCAACCATGACAATACCACATAACCATGACAATACCACGCAACCATGACAATACCACGCAACCATGACAATACCACATAACCATGACAATACCACATAACCATGACAATACCACATAACCATGACAATACCACATAACCATGACAATACCACATAACCATGACAATACCACGCAACCATGACAATACCACGCAACCATGACAATACCACGCAACCATGACAATACCACGCAACCATGACAATACCACGCAACCATGACAATACCACGCAACCATGACAATACCACGCAACCATGACAATACCACATAACCATGACAATACCACGCAACCATGACAATACCACGCAACCATGACAATACCACGCAACCATGACAATACCACATAACCATGACAATACCACATAACCATGACAATACCACGCAACCATGACAATACCACGCAACCATGACAATACCACGCAACCATGACAATACCACGCAACCATGACAATACCACATAACCATGACAATACCACATAACCATGACAATACCACATAACCATGACAATACCACGCAACCATGACAATACCACATAACCATGACAATACCACATAACCATGACAATACCACGCAACCATGACAATACCACACAACCATGACAATACCACACAACCATGACAATACCACATAACCATGACAATACCACGCAACCATGACAATACCACGCAACCATGACAATACCACGCAACCATGACAATACCACGCAACCATGACAATACCACGTAACCATGACAATACCACGCAACCATGACAGTACCCCACAACCATGACAATACCACAATACCATGATAATACCATGTAACCATGCCAATACCACGTAACCATGGCAATACCACGTAACCATGCAAATACCATGACAATACCACACAACCATGACAGTACCCCACAACCATGACAATACCACGTAACCATGCCAATACCACGTAACCATGCCAATACCACGTAACCATGCCAATACCACGTAACCATGCAAATACCATGACAATACCACGCAACCATGACAATACCACACAACCATGACAATACCACGCAACCATGACAATACCACATAACCATGACAATACCACACAACCATGACAATACCACATAACCATAACAATACCACATAACCATGACAATACCACATAACCATGACAATACCACATAACCATGACAATACCACATAACCATGCCAATACCACATAACCATGACAATACCACGCAACCATGACAATACCACATAACCATGACAATACCACATAACCATGACAATACCACATAACCATGACAATACCACATAACCATGACAATACCACACAACCATGACAATACCACGCAACCATGACAATACCACATAACCATGACAATACCATGACAATACCACGTAACCATGACAATACCACGTAACCATGACAATACCACATAACCATGACAATACCACATAACCATGACAATACCACATAACCATGACAATACCACGCAACCATGACAATACCACATAACCATGACAATACCACACAACCATGACAATACCACACAACCATGACAATACCACGCAACCATGACAATACCACATAACCATGACAATACCACGCAACCATGACAATACCACGCAACCATGACAATACCACGCAACCATGACCACGTAACCATGAAAATACCACGCAACCATGACAATACCACATAACCATGACAATACCACGCAACCATGACAATACAACGCAACCATGACAATACCACGCAACCATGACAATACCACGCAACCATGACAATACCACGCAACCATGACAATACCACGCAACCATGACAATACCACATAACCATGACAATATCATGACAATACCACGTAACCATGACAATACCACGTAACCATGACAATACCACATAACCAGGACAATACCACGCAACCATGACAGTACCACATAACCTTGACAATACCACATAACCATGACAATACCACATAACCATGACAATACCACGCAACCATGACAATACCACGCAACCATGACAATACCACATAACCATGACAATACCACATAACCATGACAATACCACATAACCATGACAATACCACATAACCATGACAATACCACATAACCATGACAATACCACGCAACCATGACAATACCACGCAACCATGACAATACCACGCAACCATGACAATACCACGCAACCATGACAATACCACGCAACCATGACAATACCACGCAACCATGACAATACCACGCAACCATGACAATACCACATAACCATGACAATACCACGCAACCATGACAATACCACGCAACCATGACAATACCACGCAACCATGACAATACCACATAACCATGACAATACCACATAACCATGACAATACCACGCAACCATGACAATACCACGCAACCATGACAATACCACGCAACCATGACAATACCACGCAACCATGACAATACCACATAACCATGACAATACCACATAACCATGACAATACCACATAACCATGACAATACCACGCAACCATGACAATACCACATAACCATGACAATACCACATAACCATGACAATACCACGCAACCATGACAATACCACACAACCATGACAATACCACACAACCATGACAATACCACATAACCATGACAATACCACGCAACCATGACAATACCACGCAACCATGACAATACCACGCAACCATGACAATACCACGCAACCATGACAATACCACGTAACCATGACAATACCACGCAACCATGACAGTACCCCACAACCATGACAATACCACAATACCATGATAATACCATGTAACCATGCCAATACCACGTAACCATGGCAATACCACGTAACCATGCAAATACCATGACAATACCACACAACCATGACAGTACCCCACAACCATGACAATACCACGTAACCATGCCAATACCACGTAACCATGCCAATACCACGTAACCATGCCAATACCACGTAACCATGCAAATACCATGACAATACCACGCAACCATGACAATACCACACAACCATGACAATACCACGCAACCATGACAATACCACATAACCATGACAATACCACACAACCATGACAATACCACATAACCATAACAATACCACATAACCATGACAATACCACATAACCATGACAATACCACATAACCATGACAATACCACATAACCATGCCAATACCACATAACCATGACAATACCACGCAACCATGACAATACCACATAACCATGACAATACCACATAACCATGACAATACCACATAACCATGACAATACCACATAACCATGACAATACCACACAACCATGACAATACCACGCAACCATGACAATACCACATAACCATGACAATACCATGACAATACCACGTAACCATGACAATACCACGTAACCATGACAATACCACATAACCATGACAATACCACATAACCATGACAATACCACATAACCATGACAATACCACGCAACCATGACAATACCACATAACCATGACAATACCACACAACCATGACAATACCACACAACCATGACAATACCACGCAACCATGACAATACCACATAACCATGACAATACCACGCAACCATGACAATACCACGCAACCATGACAATACCACGCAACCATGACCACGTAACCATGAAAATACCACGCAACCATGACAATACCACATAACCATGACAATACCACGCAACCATGACAATACAACGCAACCATGACAATACCACGCAACCATGACAATACCACGCAACCATGACAATACCACGCAACCATGACAATACCACGCAACCATGACAATACCACATAACCATGACAATATCATGACAATACCACGTAACCATGACAATACCACGTAACCATGACAATACCACATAACCAGGACAATACCACGCAACCATGACAGTACCACATAACCTTGACAATACCACATAACCATGACAATACCATGCAACCATGACAATACCACATAACCATGACAATACCACATAACCATGACAATACCACGCAACCATGACAATACCACACAACCATGACAATACCACACAACCATGACAATACCACGCAACCATGACAATACCACATAACCATGACAATACCACACAACCATGACAATACCACGCAACCATGACAATACCACATAACCATGACAATACCACATAACCATGACAATACCACGCAACCATGACAATACCACGCAACCATGACAATACCACGCAACCATGACAATACCACATAACCATGACAATACCACGCAACCATGACAATACCACGCAACCATGCCAATACCACGTAACCATGCCAATACCACGTAACCATGCAAATACCATGACAATACCACGCAACCATGACAATACCACACAACCATGACAATACCACGCAACCATGACAATACCACACAACCATGACAATACCACGCAACCATGACAATACCACATAACCATGACAATACCACACAACCATGACAATACCACATAACCATGACAATACCACATAACCATGACAATACCACATAACCATGCCAATACCACATAACCATGACAATACCACGCAACCATGACAATACCACATAACCATGACAATACCACATAACCATGACAATACCACATAACCATGACAATACCACATAACCATGACAATACCACATAACCATGACAATACCACATAACCATGACAATACCACACAACCATGACAATACCACGCAACCATGACAATACCACGCAACCATGACAATACCACGCAACCATGACAATACCACGCAACCATGACAATACCACGCAACCATGACAATACCACGCAACCATGACAATACCACATAACCATGACAATACCATGACAATACCACATAACCATGACAATACCACGTAACCATGACAATACCACGTAACCATGACAATACCACATAACCATGACAATACCACGTAACCATGACAATACCACATAACCATGACAATACCACACAACCATGACAATACCACACAACCATGACAATACCATGCAACCATGACAATACCACATAACCATGACAATACCACATAACCATGACAATACCACGCAACCATGACAATACCACGCAACCATGACAATACCACGCAACCATGACCACGCAACCATGACAATACCACGCAACCATGACAATACCACGCAACCATGACAATACCACGCAACCATGACAATACCACATAACCATGACAATACCATGACAATACTACGTAACCATGACAATACCACGTAACCATGACAATACCACATAACCATGACAATACCACATAACCATGACAATACCACATAACCATGACAATACCACGCAACCATGACAATACCACGCAACCATGACAATACCACGCAACCATGACCACGTAACCATGAAAATACCACGCAACCATGACAATACCACATAACCATGACAATACCACGCAACCATGACAATACAACGCAACCATGACAATACCACGCAACCATGACAATACCACGCAACCATGACAATACCACGCAACCATGACAATACCACGCAACCATGACAATACCACATAACCATGACAATATCATGACAATACCACGTAACCATGACAATACCACGTAACCATGACAATACCACATAACCAGGACAATACCACGCAACCATGACAGTACCACATAACCTTGACAATACCACATAACCATGACAATACCATGCAACCATGACAATACCACATAACCATGACAATACCACATAACCATGACAATACCACGCAACCATGACAATACCACACAACCATGACAATACCACACAACCATGACAATACCACGCAACCATGACAATACCACATAACCATGACAATACCACACAACCATGACAATACCACGCAACCATGACAATACCACATAACCATGACAATACCACATAACCATGACAATACCACGCAACCATGACAATACCACGCAACCATGACAATACCACGCAACCATGACAATACCACATAACCATGACAATACCACGCAACCATGACAATACCACGCAACCATGCCAATACCACGTAACCATGCCAATACCACGTAACCATGCAAATACCATGACAATACCACGCAACCATGACAATACCACACAACCATGACAATACCACGCAACCATGACAATACCACACAACCATGACAATACCACGCAACCATGACAATACCACATAACCATGACAATACCACACAACCATGACAATACCACATAACCATGACAATACCACATAACCATGACAATACCACATAACCATGCCAATACCACATAACCATGACAATACCACATAACCATGACAATACCACACAACCATGACAATACCACACAACCATGACAATACCATGCAACCATGACAATACCACATAACCATGACAATACCACGCAACCATGACAATACCACGCAACCATGACAATACCACGCAACCATGACCACGCAACCATGACAATACCACGCAACCATGACAATACCACGCAACCATGACAATACCACGCAACCATGACAATACCACGCAACCATGACAATACCACATAACCATGACAATACCATGACAATACCACGTAACCATGACAATACCACGTAACCATGACAATACCACATAACCATGACAATACCACGCAACCATGACAATACCACATAACCTTGACAATACCACATAACCATGACAATACCATGCAACCATGACAATACCACAAAACCATGACAATACCACATAACCATGACAATACCACGCAACCATGACAATACCACACAACCATGACAATACCACGCAACCATGACAATACCACATAACCATGACAATACCACACAACCATGACAATACCACACAACCATAACAATACCACATAACCATAACAATACCACATAACCATGACAATACCACATAACCATGACAATACCACATAACCATGACAATACCACATAACCATGACAATACCACATAACCATGACAATACCACATAACCATGACAATACCACATAACCATGACAATACCACGCAACCATGACAATACCACATAACCATGACAATACCACATAACCATGACAATACCACATAACCATGACAATACCACACAACCATGACAATACCACACAACCATGACAATACCACACAACCATGACAATACCACACAACCATGGCAATACCACGCAACCATGACAATACCACGCAACCATGACAATACCACGCAACCATGACAATACCACATAACCATGACAATACCACATAACCATGACAATACCACGCAACCATGACAATACCACGCAACCATGACAATACCACGCAACCATGACAATACCACGCAACCATGACAATACCACATAACCATGACAATACGACATAACCATGACAATACCACATAACCATGACAATACCACATAACCATGACAATACCACACAACCATGACAATACCACACAACCATGACAATACCACACAACCATGACAATACCACGCAACCATGGCAATACCACGCAACCATGACAATACCACGCAACCATGACAATACCACGCAACAATGACAATACCACGCAACCATGACAATACCACATAACCATGACAATACCACGCAACCATGACAATACCACATAACCATGACAATACCACATAACCATGACAATACCACATAACCATGACAATACCACGCAACCATGACAATACCACGCAACCATGACAATACCACGCAACCATGACAATACCACGCAACCATGACAATACCACATAACCATGACAATACCATGACAATACCACGTAACCATGACAATACCACGTAACCATGACAATACCACATAACCATGACAATACCACATAACCATGACAATACCACATAACCATGACAATACCACGCAACCATGACAATACCACATAACCATGACAATACCACACAACCATGACAATACCACACAACCATGACAATACCACGCAACCATGACAATACCACGCAACCATGACAATACCACGCAACCATGACAATACCACGCAACCATGACAATACCACATAACCATGACAATACCACGCAACCATGACAATACCACGCAACCATGACAATACCACGCAACCATGACAATACCACATAACCATGACAATACCACATAACCATGACAATACCACATAACCATGACAATACCACATAACCATGACAATACCACATAACCATGACAATACCACGCAACCATGACAATACCACGCAACCATGACAATACCACGCAACCATGACAATACCACGCAACCATGACAATACCACGCAACCATGACAATACCACGCAACCATGACAATACCACGCAACCATGACAATACCACGCAATCATGACAATACCACGCAACCATGACAATACCACATAACCATGACAATACCACGCAACCATGACAATACCACGCAACCATGACAATACCACGCAACCATGACAATACCACATAACCATGACAATACCACGCAACCATGACAATACCACGCAACCATGACAATACCACGCAACCATGACAATACCACGCAACCATGACAATACCACGCAACCATGACAATACCACATAACCATGACAATACCACATAACCATGACAATACCACGCAACCATGACAATACCACATAACCATGACAATACCACATAACCATGACAATACCACGCAACCATGACAATACCACACAACCATGACAATACCACACAACCATGACAATACCACATAACCATGACAATACCACGCAACCATGACAATACCACGCAACCATGACAATACCACGCAACCATGACAATACCACGCAACCATGACAATACCACGTAACCATGACAATACCACGCAACCATGACAGTACCCCACAACCATGACAATACCACAATACCATGATAATACCATGTAACCATGCCAATACCACGTAACCATGGCAATACCACGTAACCATGCAAATACCATGACAATACCACACAACCATGACAGTACCCCACAACCATGACAATACCACGTAACCATGCCAATACCACGTAACCATGCCAATACCACGTAACCATGCCAATACCACGTAACCATGCCAATACCACGTAACCATGCAAATACCATGACAATACCACGCAACCATGACAATACCACACAACCATGACAATACCACGCAACCATGACAATACCACATAACCATGACAATACCACACAACCATGACAATACCACATAACCATAACAATACCACATAACCATGACAATACCACATAACCATGACAATACCACATAACCATGACAATACCACATAACCATGCCAATACCACATAACCATGACAATACCACGCAACCATGACAATACCACATAACCATGACAATACCACATAACCATGACAATACCACATAACCATGACAATACCACATAACCATGACAATACCACACAACCATGACAATACCACACAACCATGACAATACCACGCAACCATGACAATACCACGCAACCATGACAATACCACGCAACCATGACAATACCACATAACCATGACAATACCATGACAATACCACATAACCATGACAATACCACGTAACCATGACAATACCACATAACCATGACAATACCACATAACCATGACAATACCACGTAACCATGACAATACCACATAACCATGACAATACCACACAACCATGACAATACCACACAACCATGACAATACCATGCAACCATGACAATACCACATAACCATGACAATACCACGCAACCATGACAATACCACGCAACCATGACAATACCACGCAACCATGACCACGCAACCATGACAATACCACGCAACCATGACAATACCACGCAACCATGACAATACCACGCAACCATGACAATACCACGCAACCATGACAATACCACATAACCATGACAATACCATGACAATACCACGTAACCATGACAATACCACGTAACCATGACAATACCACATAACCATGACAATACCACGCAACCATGACAATACCACATAACCTTGACAATACCACATAACCATGACAATACCATGCAACCATGACAATACCACATAACCATGACAATACCACATAACCATGACAATACCACGCAACCATGACAATACCACACAACCATGACAATACCACGCAACCATGACAATACCACATAACCATGACAATACCACACAACCATGACAATACCACACAACCATAACAATACCACATAACCATAACAATACCACATAACCATGACAATACCACATAACCATGACAATACCACATAACCATGACAATACCACATAACCATGACAATACCACATAACCATGACAATACCACATAACCATGACAATACCACATAACCATGACAATACCACGCAACCATGACAATACCACATAACCATGACAATACCACATAACCATGACAATACCACATAACCATGACAATACCACACAACCATGACAATACCACACAACCATGACAATACCACACAACCATGACAATACCACACAACCATGGCAATACCACGCAACCATGACAATACCACGCAACCATGACAATACCACGCAACCATGACAATACCACATAACCATGACAATACCACATAACCATGACAATACCACGCAACCATGACAATACCACGCAACCATGACAATACCACGCAACCATGACAATACCACGCAACCATGACAATACCACATAACCATGACAATACCACATAACCATGACAATACCACATAACCATGACAATACCACATAACCATGACAATACCACACAACCATGACAATACCACACAACCATGACAATACCACGCAACCATGACAATACCACGCAACCATGGCAATACCACGCAACCATGACAATACCACGCAACCATGACAATACCACGCAACAATGACAATACCACGCAACCATGACAATACCACATAACCATGACAATACCACGCAACCATGACAATACCACATAACCATGACAATACCACATAACCATGACAATACCACATAACCATGACAATACCACGCAACCATGACAATACCACGCAACCATGACAATACCACGCAACCATGACAATACCACGCAACCATGACAATACCACATAACCATGACAATACCATGACAATACCACGTAACCATGACAATACCACGCAACCATGACAATACCACATAACCATGACAATACCACATAACCATGACAATACCACATAACCATGACAATACCACGCAACCATGACAATACCACATAACCATGACAATACCACACAACCATGACAATACCACACAACCATGACAATACCACGCAACCATGACAATACCACATAACCATGACAATACCACGCAACCATGACAATACCACGCAACCATGACAATACCACGCAACCATGACCACGTAACCATGAAAATACCACGCAACCATGACAATACCACATAACCATGACAATACCACGCAACCATGACAATACAACGCAACCATGACAATACCACGCAACCATGACAATACCACGCAACCATGACAATACCACGCAACCATGACAATACCACGCAACCATGACAATACCACATAACCATGACAATATCATGACAATACCACGTAACCATGACAATACCACGTAACCATGACAATACCACATAACCAGGACAATACCACGCAACCATGACAGTACCACATAACCTTGACAATACCACATAACCATGACAATACCATGCAACCATGACAATACCACATAACCATGACAATACCACATAACCATGACAATACCACGCAACCATGACAATACCACACAACCATGACAATACCACACAACCATGACAATACCACGCAACCATGACAATACCACATAACCATGACAATACCACACAACCATGACAATACCACGCAACCATGACAATACCACATAACCATGACAATACCACATAACCATGACAATACCACGCAACCATGACAATACCACGCAACCATGACAATACCACGCAACCATGACAATACCACGCAACCATGACAATACCACATAACCATGACAATACCACGCAACCATGACAATACCACGCAACCATGACAATACCACGCAACCATGACAATACCACGCAACCATGACAATACCACATGACCATGACAATACCACATAACCATGACAATACCACATAACCATGACAATACCACATAACCATGACAATACCACATAACCATGACAATACCACATAACCATGACAATACCACGCAACCATGACAATACCACGCAACCATGACAATACCACGCAACCATGACAATACCACGCAACCATGACAATACCACGCAACCATGACAATACCACGCAACCATGACAATACCACATAACCATGACAATACCACGCAACCATGACAATACCACATAACCATGACAATACCACACAACCATGACAATACCACACAACCATGACAATACCACGCAACCATGACAATACCACATAACCATGACAATACCACGCAACCATGACAATACCACGCAACCATGACAATACCACGCAACCATGACCACGTAACCATGAAAATACCACGCAACCATGACAATACCACATAACCATGACAATACCACGCAACCATGACAATACAACGCAACCATGACAATACCACGCAACCATGACAATACCACGCAACCATGACAATACCACGCAACCATGACAATACCACGCAACCATGACAATACCACATAACCATGACAATATCATGACAATACCACGTAACCATGACAATACCACGTAACCATGACAATACCACATAACCAGGACAATACCACGCAACCATGACAGTACCACATAACCTTGACAATACCACATAACCATGACAATACCATGCAACCATGACAATACCACATAACCATGACAATACCACATAACCATGACAATACCACGCAACCATGACAATACCACACAACCATGACAATACCACGCAACCATGACAATACCACATAACCATGACAATACCACACAACCATGACAATACCACGCAACCATGACAATACCACATAACCATGACAATACCACATAACCATGACAATACCACGCAACCATGACAATACCACGCAACCATGACAATACCACGCAACCATGACAATACCACGCAACCATGACAATACCACATAACCATGACAATACCACGCAACCATGACAATACCACGCAACCATGACAATACCACGCAACCATGACAATACCACGCAACCATGACAATACCACATGACCATGACAATACCACATAACCATGACAATACCACATAACCATGACAATACCACATAACCATGACAATACCACATAACCATGACAATACCACATAACCATGACAATACCACGCAACCATGACAATACCACGCAACCATGACAATACCACGCAACCATGACAATACCACGCAACCATGACAATACCACGCAACCATGACAATACCACGCAACCATGACAATACCACATAACCATGACAATACCACGCAACCATGACAATACCACGCAACCATGACAATACCACGCAACCATGACAATACCACGCAACCATGACAATACCACATAACCATGACAATACCACATAACCATGACAATACCACGCAACCATGACAATACCACGCAACCATGACAATACCACGCAACCATGACAATACCACATAACCATGACAATACCACATAACCATGACAATACCACACAACCATGACAATACCACGCAACCATGACAATACCACATAACCATGACAATACCACATAACCATGACAATACCACATAACCATGACAATACCACGCAACCATGACAATACCACACAACCATGACAATACCACATAACCATGACAATACCACATAACCATGACAATACCACGCAACCATGACAATACCACGCAACCATGACAATACCACGCAACCATGACAATACCACGTAACCATGACAATACCACGTAACCATGACAATACCACGCAACCATGACAGTACCCCACAACCATGACAATACCACAATACCATGATAATACCATGTAACCATGCCAATACCACGTAACCATGGCAATACCACGTAACCATGCAAATACCATGACAATACCACACAACCATGACAGTACCCCACAACCATGACAATACCACGTAACCATGCCAATACCACGTAACCATGCCAATACCACGTAACCATGCCAATACCACGTAACCATGCAAATACCATGACAATACCACACAACCATGACACTACCACACAACCATGACAATACCACAATACCATGACAATACCATGACAATACCACGTAACCATGGCAATACCACAATAATACCACAATACCATGACAATACCACGTAACCATGCCAATACCATGACACTACCACAATACCATGACAATACCACAATACCATGACAATACCACACAACCATCACTTCATCATCAAATAAAATTTAGAATAGTAGAAACTACATAAAACATTTTAAACTTGGTGCACAACAAAGATAGCCCAACTAGTGTCACCACAAGAGCAGAGCCTGGAAGCTCACTTTGAGCTCCTAATGGAACAAAGGGCCTCAACAGCTTTTCCAGCCAGAGAAGCATTCATTCCACATAAGCTGAGCCTAGAGCAAAGGCCCTCAACAGCTTCTCCAGCCAGGGAAACCTTCATTCCACATGGTTCTAACCTGGTGGTTCCTGCCTGATGGCCAGTATAATAGAGGCTAGTAAATCTTAACAGGTCAAACATCTAGCCGTAGGTCCATCTCACTGACCACTGCTCCTTCCCATTGGCCCTTAGAACAACTGACTGCGTTGCCTGGATGGTCTAGTGGTCTAAGTTGCTGCCTCAGGAATACATGCACCAGTCCAAGCGAGGGTTCGAATCCGACCCACTGCTAGCAAACCCTCAGTCTCACTGTCCTATATAATAAATAAAAACAAGATATATGAAGCCACTGACACTAAGAACAGCTGACAGGGGTCAAAGGTCCATCTCACTCACTAACCATTGCACCTGAGATTTAAGCAACTGTTGACCATCGAGGTCCATATGAGCAGAGGTAATAGACTATCAATCTTAACAGGTCAAACATCTGGTCATAGGTCCACCTCCTTAACCACTGAACCGGAGCTAACAGCAAGTGTTTGTCTTCTCTCCCCCTCTCCTTCTCATCCTCTTCTCTCCTCCTTTTCTCATTCCCCTCTCCCAGATGGGTTTCTTCCGCCGGCGCTACCGGGAGATCATCGAGGCCGAGAAAAACAGGAAGGACAGAGCTGACGAGAGCTGGGATTGGGTGGAAAAGAACCACTGAGGGACAGAGAAGACAATGAGAGCACAGGGTGTGGGGATTGTGTCAATGGAGGATCCAATGAGCTGAGAGCTTTCACCACAGCCAGCCAATCAGGAATAAGGGCCCTTCAATCTTCCATATGTGGAAGAGAAATAAATGGTCTCTGGATTTTTTGGAGGGAGACTTTTTTTTGTGGGTGGGAGACTGGGGATCGAGGGAACTAACAGACAGACATCTGAGGTGGAGGTTGGTGTCGCTCGCTAGGGTCAGGTTCATTAGGACCCTAATTCAGTGCAACGGAAATTGGAAATGAGCGTTTCTTATTGGACAATCCCATGGATTCCATTCCTGTTTGTCTGTTTTCTTCCGTTTGGTGTCAAATTAATACAACACTCGCAATAGAATTCAATTAGTCCCTATGGAGGAAACTTCCTGCCAACGGAAATAAACAAAATGGAACTGTTAAAGAAACAACGGGCCTGTTCAGGATGCTGTAATGTTCCAGAACATTCAGATAGAAATATATTGTGCAGAACAGACATGATGCGTTAGCTCTAAACATTATATTTCTATCTGCAACGTTCTGAGTATTTCACGTCACTGAATACACCGAAGGAGATAGACGTCCTTGGACAGGATGTGGCAATGACGCGGATATTATCGGACGGGACAACAAAAACCCTCAGGGCTCTGTTTTAATAGTAGTGAACATTTATTTTTATACATATTAAAGCCATATTGTATTAAATTGGGGCTTTGCGAAATGGTTGGTTCGAGTTTTTGAAATCTAACGTAAGCATATATACAGTGGGGAGAACAAGTATTTGATACACTGCCAATTTTGCAGGTTTTCCTACTTACAAAACATGTAGAGGTCTGTAATTTTTATCATAGGTACACTTCAACTGTGAGAGACGGAATCTAAAACAAAAATCCAGAAAATCACATTGTATGATTTTTAAGTAATTAATTTGCATTTTATTGCATGACATAAGTATTTGATCACCTACCAACCAGTAAGAATTCCGGCTCTCACAGACCTGTTCGTTTTTCTTTAAGAAGCCCTCCTGTTCTCCACTCATTACCTGTATTAACTGCACCTGTTTGAACTCGTTACCTGTATAAAGGACACCTGTCCACACACTCAATCAAACAGACTCCAACCTCTCCACAATGGCCAAGACCAGAGAGCTGTGTAAGGACATCAGGGATAAAATTGTAGACCTGCACAAGGCTGGGATGGGCTACAGGACAATAGGCAAGCAGCTTGGTGAGAAGGCAACAACTGTTGGCTCAATTATTAGAAAATGGAAGAAGTTCAAGATGACGGTCAATCACCCCCGGTCTGGGGCTCCATGCAAGATCTCACCTCGTGGGGCATCAATGATCATGAGGAAGGTGAGGGATCAGCCCAGAACTACACGGCAGGACCTGGTCAATGACCTGAAGAGAGCTGGGACCACACTCTCAAAGTAAACCATTAGTAACACACTACGCCGTCATAGATTAAAATCCTGCAGTGCACGCAAGGTCCCCCTGCTCAAGCCAGCGCATGTCCAGGCCCGTCTGAAAATTGCCAATGACCATCTGGATGATCCAGAGGAGGAATGGGAGAAGGTCATGTGGTCTGATGAGACAAAAATAGAGCTTTTTGGTCTAAACTCCACTCGCCGTGTTTGGAGGAAGAAGAAGGATGAGTACAACCCCAAGAACACCATCCCAACCGTGAAGCATGGAGGTGGAAACATCATTCTTTGGGGATGCTTTTCTGCAAAGGGGACAGGACGACTGCACCGTATTGAGGGGAGGATGGATGGGGCCATGTATCGCGAGATCTTGGCCAACAACCTCCTTCCCTCAGTAAAAGCATTGAAGATGGGTCGTGGCTGGGTCTTCCAGCATGACAACAACCCGAAACACACAGCCAGGGCAACTAAGGAGTGGCTCCGTAAGAAGCATCTCAAGGTCCTGGAGTGGCCTAGCCAGTCTCCAGACCTGAACCCAATAGAAAATCTTTGGAGGGAGCTGAAAGTCCGTATTGCCCAGCGACAGCCCCGAAACCTGAAGGATCTGGAGAAGATCTGTATGGAGGAGTGGGCCAAAATCCCTGCTGCAGTGTGTGCAAACCTGGTCAAGAACTACAGGAAACGTATGATCTCTGTAATTGCAAACAAAGGCTTCTGTACCAAATATTAAGTTCTGCTTTTCGGATGTATCAAATACTTATGTCATGCAATAAAATGCAAATTAATTACTTAAAAATCATACAATGTGATTTTCTGGATTTTTGTTTAAGATTCCGCCTCTCACAGTTGAAGTGTACCTATGATAAAAATTACAGACCTCTACATGCTTTGTAAGTAGGAAAACCTGCAAAATTGGCAGTGTATCAAATACTTGTTCTCCCCACTGTATATATGTTTTTTTTAAAGCACTGATGTCCGAGTTAATGCTATGTTTCGGCGTCTTTCCTTTAGTTTCCAGGCCAAACACACAGCATGTTATGTATAGTAAATGAGTCAATTTGTATATTATCCAGTATCGTGAGACGTGGATTTTCTGGAGTGTGAAAGATTGTGTCATTTAATTCTGTACTGTTTCCTGCTCACAAATATCTCTTTAATATCGCACACATCTCCCTCTCCCTTAGATAGATAGCTATATGGGCAACCAGCCACGCAAGTCCAATGAAGGCCCACAGAAATACAATTACAGGAGCGGACATTCCCATTCAAGTCAAAATTATATTTCTGTGTGTAGACCTTCCATTCACCATAAACATAGATATATTTTTTTGTCACACATCGAAGTTGTCACTCGCATGAAGAAATGCTGATAACCAAGCAAAAGAGCTCTATGAAATGTTTAATTGACTATACAGTGCATTCGGAAAGTATTCAGACCCCTTGACTTTTTCCACATTTTGTTACATTACAGCCTTATTCCAAAATGGTTTAAATAAAATAAAATATTCAGCAATCTACACACAGTACCCCATAATAACAAAGCAAAAACAGGTTTTTAGAAATGTTTTCAAATTTATTAAAAACAAAAAACAGAAATACCTTATTTACATAAGTATTCAGACCCTTTGCTATGAGACTCAAAATTGAGCTCAGGTGCATCCTGTTTCCATTGATCATCCTTGAATCCAGCTGTGGTAAATTAAATTGATTGGACATGATTTGGAAAGGCACACACCTGTCTATAGAAGTTCCCACAGTTGACAGTACATGTCAGAGCAAAAACCAAGCCATGAGGTCGAAGGAATTGTCCGTAGAGCTCCGAGACAGGATTGTATCGAGGCACAGATCTGGGGAAGGGTACCAAAACATTTCTGCAGCATTGAAGGTCCCCAAGAACACAGTGGCCTCCATCATTCTTAAATGGAAGAAGTTTGGAACCACCAAGACCCTTCCTAGAGCTGGCCACCTGGCCAAACTGTGCAATCGGTGGAGAAGGGCCTTGGTCAGGGAGGTGACCAAGAAACCGATAGTCACTCTGACAGAGCTCTAGAGTTCCTTTGTGGAGATGGGACAACCTTCCAGAAGGACAAACATCTCTGCAGCACTCCAATCAGGCATTTACGGTAGAGTGGCCAGACGGAAGCCACTCTTCAGTAAAAGGGGCATGACAGTTTGCCAAAAGGAACCTAAAGACTCTGACCATTAGAAACAAGATTCTCTGATCTGATGATATCAAGATTGAACACTCTGGCCTGAATGCCAAGCGTCACGTCTGGAGGAAACCTGGCACCATCCCTACGGTGAAGCATGGGGGTGGCAGCATCATGCTGTACGGATGTTTTTCAGCGGCAGGGACTGGGAGATTAGCCAGGATCGAGGGAAAGATGAACGGAGCAAAGTACAGAGAGATTCTTGATGAAAACCTTATCCAGACCGCTCAAGACCTCAGACTGTGGCGAAGGTTCTCCATCCAACAGGACAACGACGCTAAGCACACAGCCAAGACAACGCAGGAGTGGCTTCGGGACTCTGACAAGTCTCTGAATGTCCCTGAGTGGCCCAGACAGAGCCCGAACTTGAACCCGATCGAACACCTCTGGAGAGATCAGAAAAGCTGTGCAGCGACGCTCCCCATTCAACATGACAGAGCTTGAGAGGATCTGCTGGGAAGAATGGGAGAATCTCCAAATACAGGTGTGCCACGCTTGTAACATCATACCCAAGAAGACTTGAGGCTGTAATCGCTGCCGAAGGTTCTTCAACAAAGTACTGTGTAAAAGGTCTGAATACCTATGTAAATGTGATATTTCAGTTTTTATTGTTAATAAATTAGCAAAAATGCTTTGTCATTATAGGGTATTGTGTGTAGATTGATGATGAACAAAAACAACTATTTAATCAATTTTAGATTAGGCTGTAACATTCTTTCGGAATGCACTGTATAATTTAACGCTTTTCCAGGCCCTCAAAGTGCTTTATACAGTAAAGAGGAAACACACATCATCCACCACCCAGCAACCCATTGACATCATCAACACCATGACATCATCAACCCGTTGACATCATCAACTGTAGCTAGAGAATATCCTTTACACTTCATTTGCCATATTTCACAAAGTGTGGTGTTTTCAGACTGACGGTATTGAATGTACTCTGAGTTAGGCCATGGAGATAGTGGATAGACAGCTTAAACAGATATACTAACAATCATTTTTAGCTCAATAACGCATTCCACTTGTCGCAATTAAGCTGAGAAGAACCATGAATACGATGATAGTCTGGAACATTTCACAAATCATGGTCTTTTCCCAATTTTATTTTAAATTTATCCTATGAAATAGGGGCAGAGATGAGTTGAAAAACTAACATTGTACCTTTAAATTTCGGTTATACCTATGTAACTAAACAGTAATAACTGTAGTAACAAAATTGTAGATACATTGTAATATAATGGTATAGGGCCATGCATTAGATGCTAGTTAGAACAGTTTGGTTGACATTTAAAACGTGTATTTTTACACACATCCCACCAATCTGTGGAAGCTACTTGAAATGTGTAAAGAAAAATTGCAATATAGGCTATATTCTATGAGAATCAAGTGTTAAAAGCTGTTTTGGCAAGTAACTATTGCTCAGGTATGCAGATGATCAATCACAAGCTTAGCCTCTTTCAAAAAGGTTTTCAATTTCAGTAAACATGTTTTTATGATTCTCAATGTAGGATCATATGGTGATTATAAAGCCAAACATGACCAAATAGGAGTTGGCTATACAGCACAAACAGATCTGGGACCAGGCTAGAGCAATATAAACAGATCTGGGACCAGGCTAGAGCAATATAAACAGATCTGGGACCAGGCTAGAGCAATATAAACAGATCTGGGATTGGGCTAGAGCAATATAAACAGATCTGGGACCAGGCTAGAGCAATATAAACAGATCTGGGATTGGGCTAGTACTGAACCTTATAAGATGGTTTACTCTTTATGGCTAGGTGAACATAGCCTGGATCTAAATTGTTCCATTTCACTATTGTTTCATTTCAATTTTACAATAGTGAAACTGGACAATACAGTTTGAATCCAGGCTAGGATGAATATCCAAGATCGGAGTAAACTACACCTACCTAACTACACCAATTCCATTACTAGAGGCACAGGGCATTGCATACCTACTGTACCTACACACATTACTAAAGGCCCCTTCCCATGGCAGTTGACTAATACCCTATAGCAAGGTAGGGAATGTGCTTCACTCTACTCCATCATGCACAGACTACTAGCTCTTTAAGACTTATGGGAACAACTTGTTTTGAAGTCAACATGTTGGAATGTACTGTAAGGAATAAGAACCGATCTGACTGAACAGTCTAGAAAACCACCATTAAAGCTACAATCTGGGATACATTTGTTTGGGATATACAGCTGAGGGATGAGTGGTACTGGTATATATCGAGAAAGCTACAATCTGGGATTCATGTGTTTGGGATATACAGCTGAGGGATGAGTGGTACTGGTATATAACGAGAAAGCTACAATCTGTGATTCATTTGTTTGGGGTATACAGCTGAGGGATGAGTGGTACTGGTATATAACGAGAGCAACAATCTGGGATTCATGTGTTTGGCGTATACAGCTGAGGGATGAGTGGTACTGGTATATAACGAGTGTGACAATCTGTGATCGTAGCCTTGAGAAATGGCCCATTAATCAGTTGTAAGAGACCCATAGCCCTGTAAACCCCAGTGTCTCTTTCTCAAACGGTGAATCTGTGTTATCTGATAATAGGAGTAAACCCAATTTAATCCAAAACTTTCCTTACATGGAATTATGTAATTGACGAACAAGTGAGATGTGTTTGGCTGTGAGATACAGTGCCTTCAGAAAGTATTCACACCCCTTGATCTTTTCCCACATTTTGTTGCCTGAATTTAAAATAGATCAAATGTAGATTGTGTGTCACTTATCTATACACAATACCCCATAATGTCACAGTGGAATTTAGTTTTAATACATTTTTACAAATTAATTAAAAATGAAAAGCTGAAATGTATTGCGTCAATAAGTATTCAACCCCTTTGTTATGGCAAGCCTAAATAAGTTCAGGAGTACAAATATGCTTAACAAGTCACATAATAAGTTGCATGGACTCACTCTGTGTGTAATAAGTGTTTAACATGATTTTTGAATGACTACCTCATCTCTACCCCACACATACAATTATCTGTAAGGTCCCTCAGTCGAGCAGTGAATTTCAAACACAGATTCAACCACAAAGACCAGGGAGGTTTTCCAATGCCTCGCAAAGAAGGGCACCAATTGGTAGATGGGTAAATATAAAAGCAGATACTGAATATTCCTTTGAGCATAGTGAAGTTATTAATTACACTTTGGATGGTGTATCAATACACCCAGTCACTACAAAGATGCAGGCGTCCTTCCTAACTCAGTTGCAAGAGAGGAAGAAAACCGCTTAAAGATTTCACCATGAGGACAATGGTGACTTTAAAACACGGAGTTTAATGGCTTTGAACTGTGGATGGATTAACAACATTGTAGTTACTCCTCAAGACTAACCTGCATGACAGAGTGAAAAGAAGGAAGCCTGTACAGAATAAAAATATTCCAAAACATCTATCCTGTTTGCAATAATGCATTAAAGTAATACTGCAAAAAATGCGGGAAATACATTATTTTTTTGGTCCTGAATACAAAGCGTTATGTTTGGGGCAAATCCAACACATCACATCACTGAGTATCACTCTTCATATTTTCAAGCATAATGGTGGTTGCATCATGTTATGGGTATGCTTGTCATCGGCAAGGACTAGAGAAATTTGTTTTAGGAAAAAAGAAACATAATAGAACTAAGCACAAGCAAAATCCTAGAGGAAAACCTGGTTCAGTCTGCGTTCCAACAGACAGCAAGACAATAACCTAAAACACAAAGCCAAATATACACTGGAGTTGCTTACCAAGACAACATTGAATGTTCCTGCGTGGCCTAGTTAGAGTTTTGACTTAAATCAGCTTGAAAATCTATGGCAATACTTGAAAATGGCTGTCTAGCAATAATCAACAACCAACTTGACTGAGCTTGAATAATATTTTAAGAATAATGGTGTGCAAAACTCTTCAAGACTTACCCAAAAAGACTCACAGCTGTAATCGCTGCCAAAGGTGATTCTAACATTTATTGACTCATATGGTTGAATACTTATCTAATCATGATATATTAGTGTTTTATTTCCATTTTTTTAAATTATATCATTTTTCTTCCACTTTGGCATTACAGATTGTTGTGTGCATATCGTTGACCAAAAAATGACAAATCAATTTTAATCTCACTTTGTAACACAACAAAAAGTCAAGAGGTGTGAATACTTTTTGAAGGCAGTTTGTGTTTTTAGACTGACAGGTTGTGCGTTTATGAAAGGGTTGAAGAGTTTATCAATGTGCAATCCCAAATGAAGCATGTGCTGGGTATAAAAAGATAAGTGGCACATATATATAAACGGTCTTCGGAGGTGCAGAGGGGCCTTTATGTGATGGTGATGAAATTATATAAGTGTCTCAGCATCGCTCTAACTAGGGCTCGCTCAGTCTGTTTCGCTAAAGCGTTACAGATTGCGCCATAGAAATGTCAAGGTAATTTCCGATTGAGTCAATATATGCAGTGTTTACCGTGAATGCAGTTTCAACTAACGGAGGATTTATACTATACAGACGTCACTTGCCTAGCCACGCTACCCTCGCCCTCATGTGCGTTCTGTAGTGGTACAGTACAACAGCCATTGTCAGCCAATCCAGTAGGAGTGGAACCTATGGTGAGCTTTGATTGGTCACTCGCGTTGCGATATCGCAGAGGATTTGAATAACGTTTGCCTTTCTCAAACCTCAGCTCCCTCGCCCATGCTCGCGTCACTCAGTGGTCCTCCCTCCCACTCCACTTCATTCCATTGAAAGTTAATGGCTTCCGATATTCCACTGCGCGATGCTACTTGCTAGTATAAACGGGCCGTAACGCGGAAAGGCTGAACTTCCGCAGATTGAATAGAGCCAGAAATTAAGTATAGCTTTTCAAAGCCAGTTTGTGCAGTGCTCTGTTACCCGGCTAAAACACCTTACTGTGCTCACTATGATGGCTTAGGTCTTTATCAATCATGCTGCATTGATCTTTGATTGGTTGATTTGTTAGAAATACACCCTATATTTTAATGTCACTCCTTCCTTTCACTGGCATGGCAAATACTGTACACATTCACCCGTCTCCTCTGCACCTGATATAGTTATCTATTCATATTAGCAGAAAGGTAAACACTACATGTTGGGTTGTATTTTAACGGTTTAGTTTTTTTATTTCTATGTCGTTTCACCTTTATCACACATTAGAATGCTGTATTAAATAAACTACTCTCAATATGTTTGATGTTTAAACTCATGTTCAAGCTTTATATTTATCTGTTGATAAATTTGAAATTAAAACTGGTTTTCTCTTTTTCTTTAATCAAGAAATGTTCTCCCAGTTTGACATTGCTGCAGCGGATTGCTTTTTTGTGGTGTATGGTAACATCTGGTGGCAGACCGCTAGCAGTCTCACACAGTCAAAATGAGAAGTGGGAAACGTCAGCTGATACTGGTTGCCATCAAAGACTGGCACATCAAGCACATGGCTCTTCACTCAGTTACCTGTAAATAATTCATGTGAGTTGAGACAACCAGACTACAACACAGTTGCAGATAGAGCTGTTATCCTCACAGGTAAATTCAATATTTAATTTATTTTAGTAGTAGTATTGCTACATGATGCAAGTTAGCAGAGCTGAACCAGAATGCTTTCATTGTTCTATGGTTAAGAAAATGAAATGCTTACTTTGAAGATGTTTGTAAGGAGACCTAGTTATTATTTTGTTTAAACTGCTGCAAATAAAAACAAATCAACATGATGGGCAATCTGTCTCATTTGTAAATCTAGTTTAACATTACTAACCTCCTGACCATCACTCCTGCAATACCTTGACAGGGTCCAAGACCAGTGTCCAGGTATGGCATCTCTCCTGGACTAGGCTGGTCTGATAAAGACAGCTGCTGTAGAGAAGGTGGGAGCCCCCATCGCAGCCCACCTGGTCCTGCTGTGTGAGGTGGCAGAGGGGCCGGAGGGGCCAGAGCAGTTCACTCAGCTAGAGGGGGCCGGAGGGACCAGAGCAATTCACTCAGCTAGAGGGGGCCGGAGGGACCAAAGCAATTCACTCAGCTAGAGGGGGCCGGAGGGACCAGAGCAATTCACCCAGCTAGAGGGGGCCGGAGGGGCCAGAGCAGTTCACCTCCAGTCTAGATGTGGATGTATACTCTGGCTTTTCAGATCACGCCTCTGTGGTGATCCAGCACTTTAAAGTGTTAAGAGAAGAGCTGGAAGGACAGCAACATCCACACCTCCTCAGTCCACTGCAAGAGGATGCATGCTAGCACATCTCACCAGCAGTCCAACCAACTAATCAGGCTGTAGGATCAATTCTGGATCAAAAAGTAAGAGACCTTGGTTTTCAGTCTCCTGTTCTGGATGTTTCAGAAAGAGGTTCTACAGTTGAATCTAAAATTGAGCCCTCAGAAAAATAAATTTGAGAACCTGTGATGGCACACAGACTTCAAAGATGATTTAAAGGGGCCAGCTGTTTCAGGTGAAGCGAAACCAATTACAAAGCCTCTTAATTTCAATCTTTTGCCCTTCTTGTATGAAGTTGTGACTGTAACCAAAGAAAAATATGTGAGGGTTCTTAGCAACGCCTGTACAGGGGTTCTGGAGCTGTCAAACTGTTATGCCCAAGCTTCAAAAGAAGCTTCAACTATTGTTGACGCTGTCGATAGTCAGACATTGGATATCTTCAGATCAGAGTTAGTGACCCTGACGCAGTTAGTCCAGACAGCTCAGGAGACTGCGATGAGCTCAGCCATGAGTATGGACAGTCTCTACAAACACAGTACACTGTTCTCTGACCTGATCAAAAACATCAGGAAAGTCCTCTTACCAGCTGCTGGAACCTGGTACCATACCGCTTATTCAATGTTCCAAGGTCATCCGCCGAACATGGCCATTACTCAGAAACTCAGCAAAATGATGAGTCTGTGTGCTGATGTGGTGCAGCTGTTGACGTCGTCTGATATAACGGTACCAAGCGACTGACAGGAGAGCTTCACGGTTTTGCACAGCAAGCTGAACTTAATAGCTCATCAACGTCAGGTAGATCAACTTGAGGGGCCTTGTATTCTGTGGGTGTTTCGGTCTCACTTTTACTGACTTCTCTTTATCGGAACAAGGGAACCGTTGATGAGACAGTTGACCCCTCAGAAAAGGTTGACGGCCATGTCTGAGAACTCACTGCGAATCACAGAGGCAGCAAGACTGACTACTTAAACAGTAAAGGTGCACACAAAGTGAAACCATAAACGGAATTGCAAAATTGCAAAAGAATCTCACTGAGGCATACTTACAGGTAGCTGAGGACCTCAGCATTGTGTCCCTGTCGGTTGTCCTCCAATTTGCCAGGTCAGAACTCCTTCAAAGGCAGCTCCTGGGTGCTATCCGACCACTTGAACAAAGTTAATAAATACTATGTCTAAACATCGTAAACGTCGCTTATACAGCTGCCGAGCTCCACAGATGTCCGAGGAGGCCCAAGAAAGATGAGAATGCAGCAGAATCGCTTTTATAAAACGTCAAAGCAGCTACGAAGAGCGTTGAAGACTGTTTCAACTACATTCACAACCCTCGTGCTTGGGTTAACCTGAGGTCCATCAATGATCATCTGTCCATCCAGATCTCAGACATGGTGAGCCGAGCCAGGCTGGTAGTGGAGACCCATAGTATCCCTCAGTCTGGAGATCAAGATACATATGGTTGACCAAGGCTCGCTATATAGTCTAAGAGATCTATAAGGTGGATGGGCTAAACCAGGAGGCTATAGAACAAGTCAAGGTAGAGGTTTTTGTAGAGTTAGCTTTGTTCATTGTTGTCTGTGTTTTGGAAGTTAGCATTTTAGCTTTGTGTACAGTATGTTCCCCTTGTTTTTATTACTTTAATCACACACTGTAGTACTTTGATATTGTTATATGATGACAATCATGTTATAAAATACATACAGTGCCTTCGAAAAGTTCAGACCCCTTGACTTTTTCTACTTTTTGTTACGTTACAGCCTTATTCCAAAATGGATTAAATAAAATCCTCAGCAATCTACACACAATACCCCATAATGACGAAGCAAAAACAGCTTGTTAGAAATGTTTGCAAATTCATTAAAAATAATAAACAGAAATACCTTATTGACATAAGTATTCAGACCCTTTGCTATGAGACTCAAAATTGAGCTCCGGTGCATCCTGTTTCCATTGATCATCCTTGAGATGTTTCTACAACTTGATTGAAGTCCACCTGTGGTAAATTCAATTGATTGGACATGATTTGGAAAGACACACACCTGTCTATATAAGGTCCCACAGTTGACAGTGTATGTCAGAGCAAAAACCAAGCCATGAGGTCGAAGGAATTGTCCGTAGAGCTCCGAGACAGGATTGTGTCGAGGCACAGATCTGGGGAAGGGTACCAAAACATTTCTGCAGCATTGAAGGTCCCCAAGAACACAGTGGCCTCCATCATTCTTAAATGGAAGATGTTTGGAACCACCAAGACTCTTCTAGAGCTGGCCGCCTGGCCAAACAGCAATCGGGAGAGAAGGGCCTTGGTCAGGGATGTGACCAAGAAACCGATGGTGACTCAGACAGAGCTCTAGAGTTCCTCTGTGGAGAAGGGAGAACCTTCCAGAAGTACAATCATCTCTGCAGCAATCCACCAATCAGGCCTTTATGGTAGAGTGGCGAGACGGAAGCCACTCTTCAGTAAAAGGCATATGACAGCCCGCTCAGACCATGAGAAACAAGATTCTCTGGTCTGATGAAACCAAGATTGAACTCTTTGGCCTGAATGCCAAGCGTCACATCTGAAGGAAACTTGGCACCATCCCTACGGTGAAGCATGGGGGTGGCAGCATCATGCTGTGGAGCAAATGGAGCAAAGTACAGAGAGATATTTGATGAAAACCTGCTCCAGAGTGCTCAGGACCTCAGACTGGGGCGAAGGTTCACCTTCCAACAGGACACCAACCCTAATATGTGAGTATTGAATAGCTGATACTTTAAATATTTTAACTACATACAGTATGTTCAAATAATATAAGTCATGCATTCGGACACTATTCAGACCCCTTGAGTTTTTCTACATTTTGTTAAGTTACAGCCTTATTTAAAACATTTTTTTCCCCTTTTCAATCTACAAACAATACCCCATAATGACAAAGCAACAACAAAAAAAAGTACATTTGTTTTACTGAAATATCTAATTTACATAAGTATTCAGACCCTGTACTCAGTACTTTGTCAAAGGTGCTTCAACAGCGATTACTGCAGAGGGTAGGTCCTGCATCTGAGACTGTACTGCAGGGGGTAGGTCCTGCATCTGGGACTGTACTGCAGGGGGTGGGTCCTGCATCTGGGACTGTACTACAGGGGGTGGGTCCTGCATCTGGGACTGTACTGCAGGGGGTGGGTCCTGCATCTGGGAATGTACTGCAGGGGTGGGTCCTGCATCAGAGACTGTACTGCAGGGGGTGGGTCCTGCATCTGGGACTGCACAACAGGGGGTGGGTCTTGCATCAGGGACTGTACTGCAGGGGGTGGGTCCTGCATCAGGGACTGTACTGCAGGGGGTGGGTCCTGCATCTGGGACTGTACTGCAGGGGGTGGGCCCTACATCAGGTACTGCAGGGGGTATGCCCTGGAACTGGGACTGTACTGCAGGGATGTGGGTCCTGCATCTGGGACTGTACTGCAGGGGGTATACCCTGCATCTGGGACTGTACTGCAGGGGGTATGTCCTACATCTGGGACTGTACTGCAGGGGGTATGTCCTGCATCTGGGACTGTACTGCAGGGGGTGGGTCTTGCATCAGGGACTGTACTGCAGGGGGTATACCCTGCATCTGGGACTGTACTGCAGGGGGTATGTCCTGCATCTGGGACTGTACTGCAGGGGGTATGTCCTGCATCTGGGACTGTACTGCAGGGGGTGGGTCTTGCATCAGGGACTGTACTGCAGGGGGTATACCCTGCATCTGGGACTGTACTGCAGGGATAATGTCCTGCATCTGGGACTGTACTGCAAGGGGTGGGTCCTGCATCTGGGCCTGTACTGCAGGGGATGGGTCCTGCATCTGGGACTGTTCTGCAGGGGGTGGGTCCTGCATCTGGGACTGTACTGCAAGGGGTATGCCCTGCATCTGGGACTGTACTGCAGGGGTATGCCCTGCATCTGGGACTGTACTGCAGGCGGTGGGTCCTGCATCTGGGACTGTACTGCAGGGGATGGGTCCTGCATCTGGGACTGTTCTGCAGGGGGTGGGTCCTGCATCTGGGACTGTACTGCAAGGGGTATGCCCTGCATCTGGGACTGTACTGCAAGGGGTGGGTCCTGCATCTGGGACTGTGCTGCAGGAGGTATGCCCTGCATCTGGGACTGTACTGCAGGGGTATGCCCTGCATCTGGGACTGTACTGCAGGCGGTGGGTCCTGCATCTGGGACTGTACTGCAGGGGGTGGGTCCTACATCAGGGACTGTACTGCAGGGGGTGGCCCCTGCATCTGGGACTGTACTGCAGTGGGTGGGTCTTGCATCTGGGACTGTACTGCAGGGGGTGGGTCCTGCATCTGGGACTGTACTGTAGGGGGTATGTCCTGCATCTGCAACTGTACTGCAGGGGGTTGGGTCCTGCATCAGGGACTGTACTGCAGGGGGTGGGTCCTGCATCAGGGACTGTACTGCAGGGGGTATGCCCTGTATCGGAGACATCATCTGGGAGTCTGCGCACCCCTGCTGTTGGGAGGTGTTCTGACTGAAGGGCTTAGCCCCTACTAGAGAGAGGAGGTGGGGAGATAAGAGGGAGGAATAAACAAAGAATGAGAGGTTTTACTGAATTAACATCTGCTAACACATTGAAAGAACTGAATAGAAAACTGGAAAACGAACACAGATTAGAACAGAATATAATATGGTGATTGCTAGGAGCATTTAGACTGAAAACCCACATATTGTACATTGTTCAATCCCTGTTGGCTGTTATAAAATACATGTATCCATGTATCATTTTAATACCAACCTCCGTGGCCCTTGGCCTGAGCCTGCTTACTGAAGAAGGTTCCCATGGCTTGGAACGGTGTGTTCATGTTCAGAAGCATCTGCATGGGGTCTGGGAACTGAGGGAACGGCTGAGGGGGTCTCTGGAAGTCCATGTTCATATTGGGGTTCATATTGGATCGTTGACCCAGGAAGGTTGGTGGTGGACCTGGAGGCAGGAATAAACAGCAAATAAGAGGTTTTAATTAATCAACCTCTACAGATGCATTGACAGAACCTAATATGAAGAGAAGAAAGCTAGTAGCTAGTACTTACCTGGAGGTGGTGGCATGGGGAACAAGCTAGTTGATACCTGGAGGTGGTGGCATGGGGAACAAGCTAGTTGATACCTGGAGGTGGTGGCATGGGGAACAAGCTAGTACTTACCTGGAGGTGGTGGCATGGGGAACAAGCTAGTACTTACCTGGAGGTGGTGGCATGGGGAACAAGCTAGTACTTACCTGGAGGTGGTGGCATGGGGAACAAGCTAGTACTTACCTGGAGGTGGTGGCATGGGGAACAAGCTAGTTGATACCTGGAGGTGGTGGCATGGGGAACAAGCTAGTACTTACCTGGAGGTGGTGGCATGGGGAACAAGCTAGTACTTACCTGGAGGTGGTGGCATGGGGAACAAGCTAGTACTTACCTGGAGGTGGTGGCATGGGGAACAAGCTAGTACTTACCTGGAGTTGGTGGCATGGGGAACAAGCTAGTACTTACCTGGAGGTGGTGGCATGGGGAACAAGCTAGTACTTACCTGGAGGTGGTGGCATGGGGAACAAGCTAGTACTTACCTGGAGGTGGTGGCATGGGGAACAAGCTAGTACTTACCTGGAGGTGGTGGCATGGGGAACAAGCTAGTTGATACCTGGAGGTGGTGGCATGGGGAACAAGCTAGTACTTACCTGCAGGTGGTGGCATGGGGAACAAGCTAGTACTTACCTGGAGGTGGTGGCATGGGGAACAAGCTAGTACCTACCTGGAGGTGGTGGCATGGGGAACAAGCTAGTAGATACCTGGAGGTGGTGGCATGGGGAACAAGCTAGTACTTACCTGGAGGTGGTGGCATGGGGAACAAGCTAGTACTTACCTGGAGGTGGTGGCATGGGGAACAAGCTAGTAGATACCTGGAGGTGGTGGCATGGGGAACAAGCTAGTACTTACCTGGAGGTGGTGGCATGGGGAACAAGCTAGTACTTACCTGGAGGTGGTGGCATGGGGAACAAGCTAGTTGATACCTGGAGGTGGTGGCATGGGGAACAAGCTAGTTGATACCTGGAGGTGGTGGCATGGGGAACAAGCTAGTACTTACCTGGAGGTGGTGGCATGGGGAACAAGCTAGTTGTTACCTGGAGGTGGTGGCATGGGGAACAAGCTAGTACTTACTTGGAGGTGGTGGCATGGGGAACAAGCTAGTACTTACCTGGAGGTGGTGGCATGGGGAACAAGCTAGTACTTACCTGGAGGTGGTGGCATGGGGAACAAGCTAGTTGATACCTGGAGGTGGTGGCATGGGGAACAAGCTAGTACTTACTTGGAGGTGGTGGCATGGGGAACAAGCTAGTACTTACCTGGAGGTGGTGGCATGGGGAACAAGCTAGTACTTACCTGGAGGTGGTGGCATGGGGAACAAGCTCGTACTTACCTGGAGGTGGTGGCATGGGGAACAAGCTAGTACTTACCTGGAGGTGGTGGCATGGGGAACAAGCTAGTACTTACCTGGAGGTGGTGGCATGGGGAACAAGCTAGTACTTACCTGGAGGTGGTGGCATGGGGAACAAGCTAGTTGATACCTGGAGGTGGTGGCATGGGGAACAAGCTAGTTGATACCTGGAGGTGGTGGCATGGGGAACAAGCTAGTACTTACCTGGAGGTGGTGGCATGGTGAACAAGCTAGTACTTACCTGGAGGTGGTGACATGGGGAACAAGCTAGTTGATACCTGGAGGTGGTGGCATGGGGAACAAGCTAGTACTTACCTGGAGGTGGTGGCATGGGGAACAAGCTAGTACTTACCTGGAGGTGGTGGCATGGGGAACAAGCTAGTAGATACCTGGAGGTGGTGGCATGGGGAACAAGCTAGTACTTACCTGGAGGTGGTGGCATGGGGAACAAGCTAGTACTTACCTGGAGGTGGTGACATGGGGAACAAGCTAGTTGATACCTGGAGGTGGTGGCATGGGGAACAAGCTAGTTGATACCTGGAGGTGGTGGCATGGGGAACAAGCTAGTTGATACCTGGAGATGGTGGCATGGGGAACAAGCTAGCTGATACCTGGAGGTGGTGGCATGGGGAACAAGCTAGTACTTACCTGGAGGTGGTGGCATGGGGAACAAGCTAGTACTTACCTGGAGGTGGTGGCATGGGGAACAAGCTAGTACTTACCTGGAGGTGGTGGCATGGGGAACAAGCTAGTACTTACCTGGAGTTGGTGGCATGGGGAACAAGCTAGTACTTACCTGGAGGTGGTGGCATGGGGAACAAGCTAGTACTTACCTGGAGGTGGTGGCATGGGGAACAAGCTAGTACTTACCTGGAGGTGGTGGCATGGGGAACAAGCTAGTACTTACCTGGAGGTGGTGGCATGGGGAACAAGCTAGTTGATACCTGGAGGTGGTGGCATGGGGAACAAGCTAGTACTTACCTGCAGGTGGTGGCATAGGGAACAAGCTAGTACTTACCTGGAGGTGGTGGCATGGGGAACAAGCTAGTACCTACCTGGAGGTGGTGGCATGGGGAACAAGCTAGTAGATACCTGGAGGTGGTGGCATGGGGAACAAGCTAGTACTTACCTGGAGGTGGTGGCATGGGGAACAAGCTAGTACTTACCTGGAGGTGGTGGCATGGGGAACAAGCTAGTAGATACCTGGAGGTGGTGGCATGGGGAACAAGCTAGTACTTACCTGGAGGTGGTGGCATGGGGAACAAGCTAGTACTTACCTGGAGGTGGTGGCATGGGGAACAAGCTAGTTGATACCTGGAGGTGGTGGCATGGGGAACAAGCTAGTTGATACCTGGAGGTGGTGGCATGGGGAACAAGCTAGTACTTACCTGGAGGTGGTGGCATGGGGAACAAGCTAGTTGTTACCTGGAGGTGGTGGCATGGGGAACAAGCTAGTACTTACTTGGAGGTGGTGGCATGGGGAACAAGCTAGTACTTACCTGGAGGTGGTGGCATGGGGAACAAGCTAGTACTTACCTGGAGGTGGTGGCATGGGGAACAAGCTAGTTGATACCTGGAGGTGGTGGCATGGGGAACAAGCTAGTACTTACTTGGAGGTGGTGGCATGGGGAACAAGCTAGTACTTACCTGGAGGTGGTGGCATGGGGAACAAGCTAGTACTTACCTGGAGGTGGTGGCATGGGGAACAAGCTCGTACTTACCTGGAGGTGGTGGCATGGGGAACAAGCTAGTACTTACCTGGAGGTGGTGGCATGGGGAACAAGCTAGTACTTACCTGGAGGTGGTGGCATGGGGAACAAGCTAGTACTTACCTGGAGGTGGTGGCATGGGGAACAAGCTAGTTGATACCTGGAGGTGGTGGCATGGGGAACAAGCTAGTTGATACCTGGAGGTGGTGGCATGGGGAACAAGCTAGTACTTACCTGGAGGTGGTGGCATGGTGAACAAGCTAGTACTTACCTGGAGGTGGTGACATGGGGAACAAGCTAGTTGATACCTGGAGGTGGTGGCATGGGGAACAAGCTAGTACCTACCTGGAGGTGGTGGCATGGGGAACAAGCTAGTACTTACCTGGAGGTGGTGGCATGGGGAACAAGCTAGTAGATACCTGGAGGTGGTGGCATGGGGAACAAGCTAGTACTTACCTGGAGGTGGTGGCATGGGGAACAAGCTAGTACTTACCTGGAGGTGGTGACATGGGGAACAAGCTAGTTGATACCTGGAGGTGGTGGCATGGGGAACAAGCTAGTTGATACCTGGAGGTGGTGGCTTGGGGAACAAGCTAGTTGATACCTGGAGATGGTGGCATGGGGAACAAGCTAGCTGATACCTGGAGGTGGTGGCATGGGGAACAAGCTAGTAGATACCTGGAGGTGGTGGCATGGGGAACAAGCTAGTACTTACCTGGAGGTTTTGGCATGGGGAACAAGCTAGTACTTACCTGGAGGTGGTGACATGGGGAACAAGCTAGTTGATACCTGGAGGTGGTGGCATGGGGAACAAGCTAGTACTTACCTGGAGGTGGTGGCATGGGGAACAAGCTAGTTGATACCTGGAGGTGGTGGCATGGGGAACAAGCTAGTACTTACCTGGAGGTGGTGGCATGGGGAACAAGCTAGTACTTACCTGGAGGTGGTGACATGGGGAACAAGCTAGTTGATACCTGGAGGTGGTGGCATGGGGAACAAGCTAGTACTTACCTGGAGGTGGTGGCATGGGGAACAAGCTAGTTGATACCTGGAGGTGGTGGCATGGGGAACAAGCTAGTTGATACCTGGAGGTGGTGGCATGGGGAACAAGCTAGTACTTACCTGGAGGTGGTGGCATGGGGAACAAGCTAGTACTTACCTGGAGGTGGTGGCATGGGGAACAAGCTAGTTGATACCTGGAGGTGGTGGCATGGGGAACAAGCTAGTTGATACCTGGAGGTGGTGTCATGGGGAACAAGCTAGTTGATACCTGGAGGTGGTGGCATGGGGAACAAGCTAGTTGATACCTGGAGGTGGTGGCATGGGGAACAAGCTAGTACTTACCTGGAGGTTTTGGCATGGGGAACAAGCTAGTTGATACCTGGAGGTGGTGGCATGGGGAACAAGCTAGTACTTACCTGGAGGTGGTGGCATGGGGAACAAGCTAGTTGATACCTGGAGGTGGTGGCATGGGGAACAAGCTAGTACTTACCTGGAGGTGGTGGCATGGGGAACAAGCTAGTACTTACCTGGAGGTGGTGGCATGGGGAACAAGCTAGTACTTACCTGGAGGTGGTGGCATGGGGAACAAGCTAGTACTTACCTGGAGTTGGTGGCATGGGGAACAAGCATAATACTTACCTGGAGGTGGTGGCATGGGGAACAAGCTAGTACTTACCTGGAGGTGGTGGCATGGGGAACAAGCTAGTACTTACCTGGAGGTGGTGGCATGGGGAACAAGCTAGTACTTACCTGGAGGTGGTGGCATGGGGAACAAGCTAGTTGATACCTGGAGGTGGTGGCATGGGGAACAAGCTAGTACTTACCTGGATGTGGTGGCATGGGGAACAAGCTAGTACTTACCTGGAGGTGGTGGCATGGGGAACAAGCTAGTACTTACCTGGAGGTGGTGGCATGGGGAACAAGCTAGTACTTACCTGGAGGTGGTGGCATGGGGAACAAGCTAGTACTTACCTGGAGGTGGTGGCATGGGGAACAAGCTAGTACTTACCTGGAGGTGGTGGCATGGGGAACAAGCTAGTAGATACCTGGAGGTGGTGGCATGGGGAACAAGCTAGTACTTACCTGGAGGTGGTGGCATGGGGAACAAGCTAGTACTTACCTGGAGGTGGTGACATGGGGAACAAGCTAGTTGATACCTGGAGGTGGTGGCATGGGGATCAAGCTAGTTGATACCTGGAGGTGGTGGCATGGGGAACAAGCTAGTTGATACCTGGAGGTGGTGGCATGGGGAACAAGCTAGTAGATACCTGGAGGTGGTGGCATGGGGAACAAGCTAGTACTTACCTGGAGGTTTTGGCATGGGGAACAAGCTAGTACTTACCTGGAGGTGGTGACATGGGGAACAAGCTAGTTGATACCTGGAGGTGGTGGCATGGGGAACAAGCTAGTACTTACCTGGAGGTGGTGGCATGGGGAACAAGCTAGTTGATACCTGGAGGTGGTGGCATGGGGAACAAGCTAGTTGATACCTGGAGGTGGTGGCATGGGGAACAAGCTAGTTGATACCTGGAGGTGGTGGCATGGGGAACAAGCTAGTTGATACCTGGAGGTGGTGGCATGGGGAACAAGCTAGTAGATACCTGGAGGTGGTGGCATGGGGAACAAGCTAGTACTTACCTGGAGGTTTTGGCATGGGGAACAAGCTAGTACTTACCTGGAGGTGGTGACATGGGGAACAAGCTAGTTGATACCTGGAGGTGGTGGCATGGGGAACAAGCTAGTACTTACCTGGAGGTGGTGGCATGGGGAACAAGCTAGTTGATACCTGGAGGTGGTGGCATGGGGAACAAGCTAGTACTTACTTGGAGGTGGTGGCATGGGGAACAAGCTAGTACTTACCTGGAGGTGGTGGCATGTGGAACAAGCTAGTACTTACCTGGAGGTGGTGGCATGGGGAACAAGGTAGTTGATACCTAGAGGTGGTGGCATGGGGAACAAGCTAGTACTTACTTGGAGGTGGTGGCATGGGGAACAAGCTAGTACTTACCTGGAGGTGGTGGCATGGGGAACAAGCTAGTACTTACCTGGAGGTGGTGGCATGGGGAACAAGCTCGTACTTACCTGGAGGTGGTGGCATGGGGAACAAGCTAGTACTTACCTGGAGGTGGTGGCATGGGGAACAAGCTAGTACTTACCTGGAGGTGGTGGCATGGGGAACAAGCTAGTACTTACCTGGAGGTGGTGGCATGGGGAACAAGCTAGTTGATACCTGGAGGTGGTGGCATGGGGAACAAGCTAGTTGATACCTGGAGGTGGTGGCATGGGGAACAAGCTAGTACTTACCTGGAGGTGGTGGCATGGTGAACAAGCTAGTACTTACCTGGAGGTGGTGACATGGGGAACAAGCTAGTTGATACCTGGAGGTGGTGGCATGGGGAACAAGCTAGTACTTACCTGGAGGTGGTGGCATGGGGAACAAGCTAGTAGATACCTGGAGGTGGTGGCATGGGGAACAAGCTAGTACTTACCTGGAGGTGGTGGCATGGGGAACAAGCTAGTACTTACCTGGAGGTGGTGACATGGGGAACAAGCTAGTTGATACCTGGAGGTGGTGGCATGGGGAACAAGCTAGTTGATACCTGGAGGTGGTGGCATGGGGAACAAGCTAGTTGATACCTGGAGGTGGTGGCATGGGGAACAAGCTAGTTGATACCTGGAGGTGGTGGCATGGGGAACAAGCTAGTAGATACCTGGAGGTGGTGGCATGGGGAACAAGCTAGTACTTACCTGGAGGTTTTGGCATGGGGAACAAGCTAGTACTTACCTGGAGGTGGTGACATGGGGAACAAGCTAGTTGATACCTGGAGGTGGTGGCATGGGGAACAAGCTAGTACTTACCTGGAGGTGGTGGCATGGGGAACAAGCTAGTTGATACCTGGAGGTGGTGGCATGGGGAACAAGCTAGTACTTACCTGGAGGTGGTGGCATGGTGAACAAGCTAGTACTTACCTGGAGGTGGTGACATGGGGAACAAGCTAGTTGATACCTGGAGGTGGTGGCATGGGGAACAAGCTAGTACTTACCTGGAGGTGGTGGCATGGGGAACAAGCTAGTTGATACCTGGAGGTGGTGGCATGGGGAACAAGCTAGTTGATACCTGGAGGTGGTGGCATGGGGAACAAGCTAGTACTTACCTGGAGGTGGTGGCATGGGGAACAAGCTAGTACTTACCTGGAGGTGGTGGCATGGGGAACAAGCTAGTAGATACCTGGAGGTGGTGGCATGGGGAACAAGCTAGTACTTACCTGGAGGTGGTGGCATGGGGAACAAGCTAGTACTTACCTGGAGGTGGTGACATGGGGAACAAGCTAGTTGATACCTGGAGGTGGTGGCATGGGGAACAAGCTAGTTGATACCTGGAGGTGGTGGCATGGGGAACAAGCTAGTTGATACCTGGAGGTGGTGGCATGGGGAACAAGCTAGTTGATACCTGGAGGTGGTGGCATGGGGAACAAGCTAGTAGATACCTGGAGGTGGTGGCATGGGGAACAAGCTAGTACTTACCTGGAGGTTTTGGCATGGGGAACAAGCTAGTACTTACCTGGAGGTGGTGACATGGGGAACAAGCTAGTTGATACCTGGAGGTGGTGGCATGGGGAACAAGCTAGTACTTACCTGGAGGTGGTGGCATGGGGAACAAGCTAGTTGATACCTGGAGGTGGTGGCATGGGGAACAAGCTAGTACTTACCTGGAGGTGGTGGCATGGTGAACAAGCTAGTACTTACCTGGAGGTGGTGACATGGGGAACAAGCTAGTTGATACCTGGAGGTGGTGGCATGGGGAACAAGCTAGTACTTACCTGGAGGTGGTGGCATGGGGAACAAGCTAGTTGATACCTGGAGGTGGTGGCATGGGGAACAAGCTAGTTGATACCTGGAGGTGGTGGCATGGGGAACAAGCTAGTACTTACCTGGAGGTGGTGGCATGGGGAACAAGCTAGTACTTACCTGGAGGTGGTGGCATGGGGAACAAGCTAGTTGATACCTGGAGGTGGTGGCATGGGGAACAAGCTAGTACTTACTTGGAGGTGGTGGCATGGGGAACAAGCTAGTACTTACCTGGAGGTGGTGGCATGGGGAACAAGTTAGTACTTACCTTGAGGTGGTGGCATGGGGAACAAGCTCGTACTTACCTGGAGGTGGTGGCATGGGGAACAAGCTAGTACTTACCTGGAGGTGGTGGCATGGGGAACACGCTAGTTGATACCTGGAGGTGGTGGCATGGGGAATAAGCTAGTACTTACCTGGAGGTGGTGGCATGGGGAACAAGCTAGTACTTACCTAGAGGTGGTGGCATGGGGAACAAGCTAGTACTTACCTGGAGTTGGTGGCATGGGGAACAAGCTAGTACTTACCTGGAGGTGGTGGCATGGGGAACAAGCTAGTACTTACCTGGAGGTGGTGGCATGGGGAACAAGCTAGTGCTTACCTGGAGGTGGTGGCATGGGGAACAAGCTAGTACTTACCTGGAGGTGGTGGCATGGGGAACCCGTGGGGTGGTTGGTGTTGCTGTCCAGGGGGGCTCTGCTGTTCCTGCATTGGTGGCTCAGTGTGGAATGGATAGAGAGGAGAGAGACCCCCCATGGAGCCAGGGAGAGACCCCGTAGTGAGGACAGGGGGTGTGTCGTTGGGTCCACTCTGCTGCATGTTATCATTGGGACCCCCTCCACCGAACTCATCACCTTGAAACTGTCCTCTGGACTGAGAATTGAAGTTGGACCCATTGCAATGCAAAAAAATATGCATTATTAATTCCGGTGATGGGATAATGTAGAATATAGCTGAAAATACAGTATATATATATTATATATATAATTTACAATATAACGTTCTATATTATATAGAATCATAAATCGTTCTGTTATTTATAGCTAACAGAAACCTTTCCATTATATTGAAGAGGTGGTGGCAAAGTAGGTACCTTTGATCCATCTTGTGAGCCAAGTTCACTGTAGGCTTAACCACATTCTCTCCACCTGAAGCAGCATTGCTGTCCATCCTCCAATGGAAGATCAGGATCAAGCAGATGTGCCCATGGCTGAGGCAGGCAATGACCAACAAGGACTTGCACACAGAGATGCTTTCACATTGCAGCACTTCAACTAGATAAGATGCATTTAAATATGAAATGTATTCATTATGGCTAATTTTTGCTTTGATTATGTTTGTTCTGTACAAAATTCAAATAGTGTGCATCAAAATTAAATGAGTGACTAAACCAAGGCTGGTTTAAAATGTAGTTTGTGATTAAAATTCTCACTCATGAATATCCAAATGACAAAACATACATTTTTTACATATATCGTTCACCATGGCTGGTAATCACAATTGTCTCATTACTGTTTCTTTTTTGGATCATACGTCTCTCTTCCAACTTCATATCCAATTCAACCTGTAGAATTCTCATTTTCATTTCATGTTCTTCCTTCAGATATTTCATTTTATGCTCATGAAATTCTCTGGCAAATTTTTCATGCATGGTCATCTTTTTTGTTCTCTGCTGAAAGGTGGTGGCAGCATCTTCTCTGTCACATGAACTGACGCTGGAGAAACGAAGCAGGTACGGGGTGTAAAACATTTAATAAAGATGGACATAGAACGAGACAGGAACAGCGTCAGCAAACTAATACTAAAGACAAAAACAATACAATGCAGCAGCGGTGAACAGAGCTGGGGAACTGACAAATATAGGGGAGGAAATGAACAGGTGATTAGTGAGTCCAGGTGAGTCCAATAACGCTGATGCTCGTGACGAGGGAAGCCAGGTGTGCGTGATGATGGCAGGAGTGCATTATGCAGGACAACCTGGCGCCCTCAAGCGCCAGGGAGAGGGAATCAAATCAAATGTATTTATATAGCCCTTCTTACATCAGCTGATATCTCAAAGTGCTGTACAGAAACCCAGCCTAAACCCCAAACAGCAAGCAATGCAGGTGTAGAAGCACGGAAGAGTGGGAGCAGACGTGAAAGTACCCCCCCCTCAATTTATCAGTCTTGTCTTTTTTTGGTGGCCCACCACCAGTAGTAAATCTCTCTCTTCTGATCTCTGCATTCTCTCTTTTTAAAGCCAGTTTAAGGCTTCCACAGAGTCTAGAAAGGCAGATATCATTCAATATAAGTGATGTCACAAAAATATGAGAAATGTGAAATACTGATAATAATGAAGATATCTCACCTGAAGTTGTTGTACTCTTCTTGTGGGTACATTTTCATTTGCATTGAATTCACTGCAAATTGCAGCCCAACCACTCTTTCTCTTCTACTCAGTAGCAGCAGTATGGTTTTTACCTTCAATAACTGGATGGTTTGACAAAATTTGTTTTAGTAGCATTTTTTCATACTCACTATAGTTTTTTGAACAAATTATTTTTGCCTCTGCCATTTTTCTGTCTCAAGATTCACACCAGTAACTGTGTTTTCTATTCCATTCCGGGTTTTTATGATTAGATTAGACCCACAGCATGTGCTCATACTTAACCTAATCAGGCTTAACCGGGGTGTTCTCATTTAGGCTTACTTACCTTACTCTAGGACTCCATAGTCTCCGACTAAGCCAGAATTAAGCCACGTTTCTAAAAGCTACTTCAATGTCCTAGTGTAACTAGTACACAATAAGGCCTACTCCTGGCTTAATCTCAACCCCGTCTGTGAAACCGGCCCATAATGAACCAAACAATCTGATGCAAAATAAATACTTTTCACTTTGTGGCTGTGGGTAGAGATCTAGTGACTTGTTAACTACTGTTTAGACTACTGACGACTGATGTTGCTGTTATGTCACGGTTTCTATCCAGGCACAACCACTACATTCTTAGTAGTTTTTAGATGCAGAACGTTTAGACCGAGATTATTTCAGTTTGTGAAGTTTCTGATCAACTTTTTCTTACCTTATCAAGCAGGTCTTTGGTCATGACATTCAAAGGATCGTGGGAGAATTTACAGTTGTCTCCCTGATAACACTTGAAAGAACTTCCAGGGATATTCACGTACACCCACAAGTCAAGGACAAGGACACGTATGGAGGAGTAAGTGGATTACAATTGTCTGTTTTTATGTGCTGAACCCAAAGACAAATTTCCACATTGTGTAGACAAAGTTTTTCTTATTCTAATATTATTACACATGTTACATTGCATATATATGAAGGACATCACCTACTTATCTCACATACTATAACACACATATTACACAGTGGTTTATAAAGACATTTGTTTCCATCTTAACCTCGTCCATATATCTGATGGTCATCTACTGACCCCTTGAGTCATGATGACGAAACACATGAGGGAAGTCAACAAATGAATCTCCTTTCATCATGATCAGATAAGTGTAAACCCTCAAGAGGTGGAGTAATGTGTTCATTCCAGGGTTTGGGTCCATTTCAATCCAGTAATTTCAGGAAGTAAATTGGAAGTAAAATTCCAATCCATTGCTTATGTTTACTTCATGAATTAACTTAATGAAATGGAATTGTCCCCAACCCAGGTTCATTCCACCCATAGACAAATCCAGAATATTTGCTGGTGATCCATGTTGAAGGATATTGTGCATGTAGATGCAATTGTCCCCTTTACTGCAGTATCATTGGAGGTAGAATTTACACATACACAGCTCCTTCTTCTTGTCTAGTGTAACCAGCTCGAGTTTGAACTTACACTGGTCCCCTTGAGGAAACAGAAAAGACAGTTTGAGGGTGAGTATGAGGTGTGAGAGACAGAGATAGAATACAATACTGTTTTTAAAAGCAAATCAGAATAACAGCATTAAAAGTGAATTGATTTACTCTGCACTGTCATGATACTAACACAATATAAGCAGTTCATAGATACTTGTGACAAGGCTTAATGAATTATGAGCGCATCATAATGCATTTTACCTGTAGACCTTAGGTAGTGTAATCTACATTTCTGTTTTTTTACATTTCTGTTACATTCATCGCAGAGGTGCTGATTTGACTTGTCTTACCTTAATGCATCGTACCTCCAGGAAGTATTTACAGATGTATCTCCTGTTGTGCTCCACCGTGTGTTGATTGATGAAATCCTTGGTCATGATGGGATGCTTCTCCTGAAAACCCCCAGGACCCTTCCTCTGTCCCTCCTATTGGATAAGATAACCAAAGGTAATCTTTGCCCTGACGTTTCTTCTGAAAACCACCAGGAGGGCCCTTCATTTCTTTCCTATTGACAAGGTCACCAAACAGACAAAATGGAATGGTCTGATCTCTAAACCGAGGTACATTCTAGCGTTCTTTCTCAATGAATCCTTCCTAGATTCCTCTCATCTTCTCTCCTCATCACTTTCTCAAACTGCATTGGAGAAGATCCAAGGTTCCTCCCCTCTGACCTTCTAGGAGGTGAGGAGAAAGGATGCAAGAAATCAAGGAAAGATGAATTGGAAAAAGCTTGGATTAAGAAGCCATTTTAGGAAGCCATCTTTGTTCCTTACATGCTTCATCCCCTTCCTGGCCTGCTTGGCCCCTCCTCTCCCATGACCACTCCCCCAGTTTTTGTTGCCTTTCATCTGCTGCATCTGCATCTTGATGTTCTTGTTGAGCATGTTGCCCCGCCCCCTTCCTCCCACTCCTCATCCTCTGCCCCCACCCACTAACCACCAACTGAAAAACACAACAACCATTAAAAGTCAGAACAATAGGATCTAATACGTAGATCTTTGTAAAACATTTATGTAAGCTGAAGTAAAATAAAAAACACATTTGTCAGAGGTGATATGAAAATCCAAAATGAACACACACTTTACACTACTATAGCCACTAGACTGTTAACCTCAACAAACTTGAATACCATTCGACAAGACCCTTCAACATGAAATCCACAGTCCATACATACACTGTTGTTGTTTCTACATGACCTTCATGCCACCTCTCTTCATCTGGTCCTTGGAACTGCGTCCCCTGCCCAGGCCTTGGCTGGGAGAAGTAGAGTCTTGGCCACACCCATGCTGGGTCAGTCAAAAGAGACAGTAATGTTGTTATTGAAAAGGTTTTGCTTATGGTTTGTGTACATTCTGATAAAACTAACCATGCATACCCCTTGACTTATTCCAAATTTTGTTGTGCTACAGCCTGAATTCAAAATGTTTTAAATAGATTCATTTTTTCTCACCCATCTACACACTATACCCATAAAGATTTACGTTCCAACAGGACAATGACCCCAAGCATACAGCCAAAGCGACGCTGGAATGGCTTGAGAACAAGAATGTGAAAGTCTGTGAGTGAACTTGAATCGCATTGAAAATATGTGGAAAGACATGAAGATTGCTGTTCACCACCGCTCCCCATCTAACTTAATTACATCTTGATCACATCTTTACTAACGCTGCAGATATTTGCTTTAAAGCAGTATCCAAATCCATAGGATGTAGTGATCACAATATAATAGCCATATCTACAAATTAAAAAAAAAATCCAAAGGCTGGGCTTAAGAGTAGTGATTCATATGATGATGATGTAAAGAATATTTGCATTTATGAAACTACATATTTCAGTTATGACTGTAAAATGACTGTAAAAACTGTTATATCCCCTTGGATTGATGAGGAATTGAAAAATTGTATGGTTGAGAGGGATGGGGCAAAAGGTATGGCAATTAAGTCCAACTGATTGGCAAACGTACTGCAAATTAAGAAATCATGTGCCTAAACTAAATAAAAAGAAACTACAGTATGAAACAAAGATACATTATATAAAGAATGATAGTTAAAAGCTTTGGTGCACCTTAAATTACATTTTGAAGAAAAAAGCCAACTCGGCTTCATTCATTGAATCAGATGGCTCATTCATCACAAAGCCCACTGATATTGCAAACTACTTTAATGACTTTCATTGGCAAGATAAGCAAACTTAGGGATGACATGCCAGCAACAAACGCTGATACTACACATCCAAGTATATCGGACCAAATTAAAAATTCTGTAAAGTCAGTGTGGAAGAGGTGAAAAAATTATTGTTGTCTATCAACAATGACAAGCCACCGGGGTCTGACAATCTGGATGGAAAATTACTGAGGATAATAGCAGACAATAATGCCACTCCTATTTGCCACATATTCAATTTAAGCCTACTAGAGAGTGTGTGCCCTCAGGCCTGGAAGGAAGCTAAAGTCATTCCACTACCCAAGAATAGTAAAGCCCCCTTTACTGGTGTAACAGTTTAGCTTCCGTCCCTCTCCTCGCCCCTACCTGGGCTCGAACCAGGGACCCTCTGCACACATCGACAACAGCCACCCTCGAAGCATCATTACCCATCGCTCCACAAAAGCCGCGGCCCTTGCAGAGCAAGGGGAACAACTACTTCAAGGTCTCAGAGCGAGTGATGTCATCGATTGAAATACTATTACCGCGCACCACTGCTAACTAGCTAGCCATTTCACATCGGTTACACTGGCTCAAATAGCTGACCACTCAGCCTGTTACCAACACATAGTAAACTTCTGGGAAAAAATGTATTTGACCAGATACAATGCTATTTCACAGTAACCAAATTGACAACATAATTTCAGCATGCTTATAGGGAAGGACACTCAACAAGCACAGCACTTACACAAATGACTGATGATTGGCTGAGAGAAATTGATGATAAAATGATTGTGGGGGCTGTCTTGTTAGACTTCAGTGCAGCTTTGACATTATCGATCATAGTCTGCTGCTGGAAAAACGTGTTATGGCTTTACACCCCCTGCTATAATGTGGATAAAGTTACTTGTCTAACAGAACACAGAGGGTGTTCTTTAATGGAAGCCTCTCAAATATAATCCAGTTAGAATCAGGAATTCCCCAGGGTAGCTGTTTAGGCCCTTGCTTTTTTAAATTTTTACTAACGACATGCCACTGACTTTGAGTAAAGCCAGAGTTTCTATGTATGTGGACGACTCAACACTATACATGTCAGCTACTACAGCAACTGAAATGACTGCAACACTCAACAAAGAGCTGCAAAAATCAACACTCAACAAAGAGCGGCAAAAATCTTGTAATAAATAATGTGGAAAATGAGAAAGTTGAGATGACTAAACTGCTTGGAGTAACACTAGATTGTAAACTGTCATGGTCAAAACATATTGATGCAGTAGTAGCTAAGATGGGAGAAGTGTGTCTATAATAAAGCGATGCTCTGCCTTCTTAACAACACTATCAGCAAGGCAGGTCCTACAGGCCCTAGTTTTGTCGCACCTTGACTACTGTTCAGTCGTGTGGTCAGGTGCCACAAAAAAGGACTTAGGAAAACTGACTGGCCATTGTAGTCACCATGGTGTGGCCTATCTTGGTTCTTCTTGTTCTTGGGCCTGTCTCTCTCTGGTCTCTTTGGTCTCTCCAGGGAGGAGTCATAGCTGCCAGAACTGGAGCTACTGGAAGGGGAGTGGTGCTGGGAAAGAGAGAGAATATTTAGGATGGTATTCGGACTTGGGACTGCACGATTCACGCACATTTTGAGTCTCCCATTGACGTCAATTAATGACTTAAAGAACAATTGGAGTTGTAAGTGCATAATCTGAACTGAAACAGGTGCATATCTCAACTGAAACAGATCTGTAGAGAATAACCAAGGAAGAAGAAAATATAACGTCTAAGATAAATCGATATGTAGGCTTAAAGGTCAATGAAGTCAAATTCAATTAAAATGAATTTGATTGAATTGAGAGAGGTGAGAGGGGCTGGTGGGAGAAGGCGGTGCGTTAATGTAGGTAAATTCGCGCACTAGAATGGTTGTTCCAGGTACTACCAGCAGGTGTCGCTTCAACCGAACTCAAAAGTGAATTTGACCATAAGCAGATTCGAGCAATTTCATGCAGCTTCTAGACTAAATATTATGCTGTTCAACCAAAACCGTTTGCTAGGTTTCTGGGGTTTGACAAAACAATAATTTAGCTGAATGCATTATTAGGCTATGAATGCGTTATTGCGCAGTAATATGCTTATATTGGGCGTATACCTGCTCCACTCCATTGATGTTTTCATAGGAATTAATGTAACAAGGTACAAAGGCATTACAGCATATATCAATAATGGGGAGCTGATTTGGCCTAATGAAAATAATTCCCTTCTAAGGCTAAATGGCAAAGCACCCCCTTTACGCGCAAATAAAGTGTACAAATTCACTAATTAACTTCTGCAATGACTTGCTGTAAATTGATCGCTGTGACTGTATAATAATAGCTCCCCAGTCATAAGAACTCCCATAGCAATAGTTTTGTTCCACCCCATGAACTCAAAGATGGTTGCCTGCTCTATTCTGTCGTCTGAGTCTGGGGATCGTGTCACAGCCTATGAGAAGGACAGAACATTGGAGAGAGAGAGAGTGACGTAAATGGGTTGTCGTGCGGTGGGAGGGATTATTCTTACATTATCCATTTAATCGCTTTTTAAAGTCTAGGAGTCGTCAATTAGGGTTAGGTAGTAGATTCAGGTTCACTGTCATCATAGCCCGTCTAAAAGCGCACGGCACCGCATCCCAACCGTCGCTCTGCACCATAACGCGCTCCTGATGAGCAGGGTCTTCCATTCTATCCTGAGTCCACCAACTGCCAGTTCAGTTGAGCAAACTCTGCAGAGGAGCGTCGGAAATCGGAGTTGATTTCGTTGGTTTTCTATTATTTAAACACCTGACTAAATTGCACTATTTGGAGAAAAACTCGGACAATATCCAACATCAATTCAGTTGGATTTAAAGTTATGGCACTATCAGTGCTGCGCAGCAGTTTGCTTTTGCTATGTGTGACAACTATCCATACTTGCCATGGTGGCGGACAGGTTAGTAGCCTACTTAACACATTATCATCTGTGGACAAGTGCATGGTAACATTAGGCTACATGCTTATAACATGTTTAGAGATTAATCATTTTGAAGAATATTTTGGTGGAAAAGTATTGCACAAATTATACTGAACAAAAATTAAAACGCAACATGCAACAATTTCAAAGAGTTTACTGAGTTACAGTTCATAATCTATGGATTTATAATCTTGATCTATGGATTTCACATGACTGGGCAGGTGTGCAGCTATGGGTGTGCCTGGGAGGGCATAGGCCCACCCCTTAGGAGTCAGGCCCAGCCAATTAGAATTAACTTTTCCCCACAAAAATACATTTTTACTTGTCACATGCTCCAAATACAACAAGTGTAGACCTTACAGTGAAATGCTTACGTACAAGCCCTTGACCAACTATGCAGTTCAAGAAATAGAGTTAAGGAAATATTTACTTAATAAACTAAAGTAAAAAATCAAATACAAAGTAACACAATAAAATAACAATAACGAGGCTATATACAAGGGGTACTGGTGCCGAGTCAATGTGCGGGGGTACAGTGACTATGCATAGATAAAAAGGCTTTATTACAGACAAATACTGCTCAGCACTGAACGATGCCTGACAGGCAGTCCTGTCTCCCAGGCTGTGCAACTCCCAAGACCACAGCCAATCACATGCAGGCAACAACGCAGCTAACTTGGTTAGTCTTGTGAGCAAGCTAGCTAGCTAGTGAACTAGGCTCCCTGAAATGAGCCTTACCTATGAAACAGCCTACAAGGCAGCATCCTGACATAACTAGCTAGCTCATAAGACTAGCAAGTGCGCTGCATTGTTCCTTGCATGTGAATGGCTGTGGTCTTGGGAGGGTCATGCAGCATGGGAGATAGCGTTGCCAGTCAGGCATCATTCAGGGCTTAAATACCCCACGAGCGCATTGCGATCAACGCAGCCACAGGGCTCCTTGATGAGGTGTTATCCTGCATCTGAACAGAGTTGCTTTTCATTATCTTGACAACTCAACTTTTGATTATGTCGTGATCAAGAGAGAAAAATAAGTTGTGGTTCTTAACACAACAAGGGTATTTTTATTTTGTATTCATATGGGCTCTCTGGACTTCCATACTCATCGCAACTCTTTATGTTAGGGTCAGAAAAGTAGGCTACATTAACACACCTAGGCCTGTATAAATATGTGTTGCAAGTGTTTTGTTAACTGTAAACTTAGTTCTTCATGTTCTGCCTCAGACAAAACAACCCAGAACTTGGAATTGCTATCCATGTTCTGTGTCCAGGTTCAGCCATGATTTGAGCATGTAGCCTACTATTATTATCAATGTCCTCATCACAAATGAGGAAGGACTGTGCTTACAAGATGACACAAATGTCCCATTGAGGGTGGTAAATTACCCATGGAAAGTTTATAAGAGGGAAGCCATGAGCACTGACTCTTGGATTAATTTTGGCGTCTTTGGCCAGGAGTCTAAAACAAGCCATTTGGATATGAGTCCACTGTTCACATTGTTGTGTGTGTGTGTGTGTATGTGTGTTGTGTGGGTTATGTGTATGTGTGTTGTGTTGGTATGTGTGTGTGTGTGTGTTGTGTATTTGTGTGTGGGTTGTGTGTGTCTCTTGTATGTGTATGTAGGTTGTGTATGTGTGTGTGTGTGTGCGTGTGCGTGTGCGCGTGTGCGTGTGTGTGTGTGTGTGTGTGTGTGTTGCTAGGATGGATATGAGTCCACGACTGTGTCAGCTGTTGGCATTCCCCTTTAGCCAATGGGGGAAGAGACGTCAAAGAAAATAAGAGGAGGGGATTGAAGTATAGGACTCTTCGGCAGTACACCTCTGAGAACCTTTAGAAATTGGATGCAGATTGGAGTTTTCCTTATTCCATCTTGTTCTATGGGCAGCTCTGCCTCAAGGGCAGAAACACATGTGATCAGTTAAGGTTAGGTAAGTTCCAGTACTCCCTGTGGGCATTGATTGTCATTTCAAGTATGTAAGGTATGCCTTCACCTGACATTATGCTTTTCTACAGACTTGTTATTATTATTGAAAAGGATTAGCAAACTGCCATTTCACTGTTCTCTGATACTTTGGAATGGGCTTATCTGTCAGTAAGTAGCCTGCTCTCAAATAGCTCACTGTTTGCATCCAGGCTATGTGCTGAAACGGAATACAAAGCTGGTCCATTCAGTCATTGTTATCCAAGGAGTCTGTGGCTGTGTCCCAAATGGCACCCAATGACCTATATAGTGCATAACTTTGTATGGATCCTGGTCAAAAGTAGCTCACTATATAGGGAATAGGGTGTAATTTGGGAAGCAACCTGTGTCTCTCTTGCCATACAAAATATACAGAGGGCCAAGGTTCTGGACAGAGGTCTGACTGATAGACATCTGCCTAACAGCTTTGGTCCAGCTGCTGTATGGTCTGCCACTGGAGAAGAAGAAAAAAGTGGAGAAGGGAGAAGGGAGGAGGGAGGAGGGATGAGAGAGGAGAGAGAGAGAGGCGTGGCATCTTCTAACATGTTCCTTCAGGTGAGTACCAGGGGGAGGTGCTGGAGGGCTAGCGGAGACAGCTGAGGCTAGAAGGGTTAACAGGGGTTACGGACTGTATGGGATGAATCCAGGGTATGACTTCTGAATCTTATTAAAAAATCTATATGAATTCTGAATCTTAATAAAACATAACATGACTTCTGAATCTTAATAAAAAATATCATGACTTCTGAATCTTAATAAAAAATAACATGACTTCTGAATCTTAATAAAACATAACATGACTTCTGAATCTTAATAAAAAATATAATGACTTCTGAATCTTAATAAAACATAACATGACTTCTGAATCTTAATAAAAAATATCATGACTTCTGAATCTTAATAAAAAATATCATGACTTCTGAATCTTAATAAAAAATATCATGACTTCTGAATCTTAATAAAAAATATCATGACTTCTGAATCTTAATAAAAAATATCATGACTTCTGAATCTTAATAAAAAATATCATGACTTCTGAATCTTAATAAAAAATATCATGACTTCTGAATCTTAATAAAAAATATAATGACTTCTGAATCTTAATTAAAACATAACATGACTTCTGAATCTTAATAAAAAATATCATGACTTCTGAATCTTAATAAAAAATATCATGACTTCTGAATCTTAATAAAAAATATCATGACTTCTGAATCTTAATAAAAAATATCATGACTTCTGAATCTTAATAAAAAATATCATGACTTCTGAATCTTAATAAAAAATATCATGACTTCTGAATCTTAATAAAAAATATAATGACTTCTGAATCTTAATAAAACATAACATGACTTCTGAATCTTCCATAACCTGATGGCGTGCTACAGTATAACAATAAAATAGTAATTATTACGTTCATGTTTTTACATTGGTATTGTTGGGAGTTCAGACCCTTGCAGCTGTGGAATTGTTTTGAACTCTGAATTCATAACCAGGTGGCCACATCATATAATAATAACAATACAATGATATTCACAACATGTTACTGGTCTTGTTGGAAACACTGTGCAGCTGTGGAATTGGATTGTGATTTGTTTTGGTGGCAGTTGATGAAAATGCTAGGGAACACTGGCGGAATGTCAACATTTGTAACTACAGCCACCACAGAACCCACCCACCACCAGACATTCTAAAGTTCAATTTGGGTTGTGTCCCAAATGGCAACCTATTCCCTATATAGTGCACTACTTTAGACCACGGCCCATAGTGCTCTGGTCAAAATTAGTGCTGGTCAAAATCCATTATATAGGGAATAGGGTGCCACTTGGGATGCAGACTTGGCATTGATCGGGTGATGTCATTAAGTACCACAGCTGTCCTTTGCTTGTTAAATCATACCTGCCTCTACTATTTTATGATGATTACATGTACCGTGGATTTTATTGGAAGTTGTTATTTATTGAAGTTTTCTCATTTTAATTATGTAATAATACTGTCATATTGCAAATCATGGTTTATTTATATGCTTCCCATTAAATGGATATTAAACATGACTGACTGTTATTTGACCAGTTATGTGTGACTTAGAAATCAGTTGTGGCTTGGTAAACTGAAAGCCAACATTCCCTAGTTTCTCATTTCCTGGTTATGTACTACTGGTATGTGCTTCTTGGTTTACATATACACTTGAAGTCAGAAGTTTACATACACTTAGGTTGGAGTTATTGAAACTCATTTTTCAACCACTCCACAAATTTCTAGTTAACAAACTATAGTTTTGGCATGTCGTTTAGGACATCTACTTTGTGCATGACACAAGTAATCTTTCCAACAATTGTTTACAGACAGATTATTTCAGTTATAATTCACTGTATCACAATTCCAGTGGGTCAGAAGTTTACATGCACTAAGTTGACTGTGCCTTTAAACAGCTTGGAAAGTTCCAGAAAATGAAGTCATGGCTTTAGAAGCTTCTGGTAGGATAATTACATCATTTGAGTCAAATGGAGGTGTACCTGTGGATGTATTTCAAGGCCTACCTTCAAACTCAGAGCCTCTTTGCTTGACATCATGGGAAAATTCAAAAGAAATCAGCCAAGACCTCAGGAAAAAATTGTAGGCCACCACAAGTCTGGTTCATCCTTGGGAGCAATTTCGAAATGCCTGAAGGTACCACGTTCATCTGTACAAACAATAGTACGCAGGTATAAACACCATGGGACCACGCAGCCGTCATACTGCTCAGGAAGGAGACGCGTTCTGTCTCCTAGAGGTTAACATACTGTCACGTTCCTGACCTGTTTTATGTTATTTTTGTATGTGTTTAGTTGGTCAGGGCGTGAGTTGGGGTGGGCATTCTATGTTTTGTGTTTCTATGTTTAGGTCACTTGTAATTAGCCTTATATGGTTCTCAATCAGAGACAGGTGTTTGACGTTTTCCTCTGATTGAGAACCATATATAGGTTGGCTGTTCACACTGTTTGTTTGTGGGTGATTGTCTTCCGTGTCTGTGTCTGCGCACCACACGGGACTGTAGCGTTTGTTCGTTCGTTTGTTATAGTCTGTACCTGTTCCTACGTTCTTCGTGTTATATGTAAGTTCTCATGGTTTAGGTCAGTCTACGTTCGTTTTTGTTATTTTGTAATCCTTCCAAGTGTTTGTTTTCGTGTTTCGTCGTTTGCTTTAATAAATCATTATGTATTCACAACCCGCTGCATTTTGGTCCTCCGATCCTTCTCTCTTCTCCTCGTCCGAGGAGGAGGAAGATCTAGACACCCGTTACACATACTTTGGTGCGAAAAGTGCAAACCAATCCCAGAACAACAGCAAAGGATCTTGTGAAGATGCTGGAAGAAACAGGTACAAAAGTATCTATATCCACAGTAAAAACAAGTCCTATATCGACATAACCTGAAAGGCCACTCAGCAACGAAGAAGCCACTTCTCCAAAACCGCCATAAAAAAGCCAGACTACGGTTTGCAACAGCACATGGGGACAAAGATCGTACTTTTTGGAGAAATGTCCTCTGGTCTGATGAAACAAAAATAGAGCTGTTTGGCCATAATGACCATTGTTATGTTTGGAGGAAAAGGGGGAGGCTTGCAAGCCTTGAAGCATGGGGTGGCAGCATCATGTTGCGGGGGTGCTTTGCTGCAGGAGGAACTGGTGCACTTCACAAAATAGATGGCATCACGAGGAGGAAAATTATGTGGATATATTGAAGCAACATCTCAAGACATCAGTCAGGAAGTTATAGCTTGGTCACAAATGGGTCTTCCAAATGGACAATGACCCCAAGCATACTTCCAAAGTTGTGGCAAAACGGCTTAAGGACAACAAAGTCAAGGTATTGAAGTGGCCATCACAAAGCCCTGACCTCAATCCTATGTAAAATTTGTGGGCAGAACTGAAAAGGTGTGTGGGAGAAAGGAGGCCTACAAACCTGACTCAGTTGCACCAGCTCTGTCAGGAGGAATGGGCCAAAATTCACCCAACTTATTGTGGGAAGCTTGTGGAAGGCTACCCGAAACGTTTGACCCAAGTTAAACAATTTAAAGGCAATGCTACCAAATACTAATTGAGAGTGTGTAAACTGCTAACCCACTGGGAATGTGATGAAAGAAATACAAGCTGAAATAAATCATTCTCTCTACTATTATTCTGACATTTCACATTCTTTAAATAAGGTGGTGATCCTAACTGACCTAAGACAAGGAATTTTTACTAGGATTAAATGTCAGGAATTGTGAAAAACTGAGTATAAATGTATTTGGCTAAAGTGTATGTAAACTTCTGACTGCAACTGTAAATGGTCTATATGTTGTTTTCATGTTTGACCAGTAATATATATTTTTATTTTACAGAACTGCATGGACAGTTATAAACTTTTCTGTTCTGCTATATTAACATATATGTACTGTACGTCTCTGTCTCCAGAACTGCATGGACAAACACCAGGTGGTTGGTGTTCTCCGTCAGATGGAGAAGTTTCTGAAGGGACAGGAGATGAGGTTCACAGAGGGACTACGCATCATGAAGTCCAAACTGGCAACCCTACAGAACTCTGTGTCCAAGCTACCGCAGGCCGATCAGTCGGCTGGTGAGTAGACAGAGAGGATGACCATTCTCCACCACTCTGCCGACCCTGACATGAAGGTCTTCTATAGCCATGTAGAGATCTGGGAACAGTCTAGGTGTTCCTGTCGCTGTCTTGCTCTCTCTAAACAAGATTAATCAATAGAGGAGAAAACTGGAGCTAATTGAAGGAGATTTTGGAAATGCTTCTTTAATATTTAAACCAGAAATCTACTTCGATTGACCTTAAATTTTCTCCACTTTTCTCCTCTATTGAAGCACCTTGGTTGGAGAGAAAGACCACCTAGCCTGCTCCTGGCCTGGTCTGCTTCCATTGTCTTCAAGAGTGACTGAATGTTCTCCTTTCTACTGTGGAGACATAACATTCTAACCAGAGGGGAAAGGGAGGAGTGTTAGAGGCTAGACAGCAGTGTATGGTCTACCATCATTGGGTTTTTGGGAAATTATGGTATCGTTTACTACATGATAATGTGGATTTATACAATCCAAATCTCCTCCTTCCTGGTGTTGTGATAAATAAATCAACAAAACAATGAGACACATTTTAAAGTTCAAGTTTACCACTGAAACCCAAGCTTCTACATACCACTAAAGGACATGTGAACTCTCTTTGACCTGCTTTTGGCACTTTAGCACATAAACCTCAGGAATTGCATTGGGTCAATGTGGGACGCGTTGATCTTGTTGTGGTTGTGTGTTTGTCCAGTTTACCAATCCGTCCCTTTGGTTCAACTTTCTCCAGACAACTAGTTACGCTATCATCAGGTGCTTCTATCAGAGCCAGTTCTATTCTGTTTTATTTAAGTATATACTATGCTGTTCTATTTAAGTATATACTATGCTGTTCTATTTAAGTATATACTATGCTGTTCTATTCTGTTCTATTTAAGTATATACTATGCTGTTCTGTTCTACTTAAGTATATACTATGCTGTTCTATTCTACTTAAGTATATACTATCCTGTTCTATTCTGTTCTATTTAAGTATATACTATGCTGTTCTGTTCTACTTAAGTATATACTATGCTGTTCTATTCTGTTCTATTTAAGTATATACTATTCTATTCTGTTCTATTTAAGTATATACTTTTCTATTCTGTTCTATTTAAGTATATACTATTCTATTCTGTTCTATTTAAGTATATACTATTCTATTCTGTTCTATTTAAGTATATACTATTCTATTCTGTTCTATTTAAGTATATGCTATACTATTCTATTCTGTTATATTTATGTATATCCTATACTATTCTATTCTGCTATATTTATGTATATACTGCTATTCTATTCTGTTCTATTGTGAAAACTGGTGAAATTAGTTATTCATCAGCGCTAGACTGAGGAGAGACTGTCTGTCTGTATGTTTCTCTCGCTCAATAAAATGTACATTTTTATTGACATGGGAAACATATGTTTACATTGTCAAAGCAAGTGAAATAGATAATAAACAAAAGTGAAATAAACTATTATTTTGGAACTTTTGTAAGTGTAATGTTTACTGTTAATTTTTTTATTGTTTATTTCACTTTCTCCACTCTCGTCCTCTCTTGCAATTACTTTACTTTAAGCTCATAGGCTGTACTGTACTAGTCAAACCTCTTTATTTGAAAAACGTATCACATTTTATTTGTCACATGCGCCGAAAACAACAGGTGTAGTAGATCTTACATTGAAATGCTTACTTACCTCTATATAAAGCAACAATGCTTTAAGAAGTTAAGAAAAACTAATAAAAATAAGTATTAGGTCAAAAAAAGAAAATAGAAAATAAAAGTAACAAATAATTAAACAGCAGCAGCAGCAGGTGAGGGCGATGGAAATGCATTTGGCAATGGATCTGCTTCGGTTCGGTGGATGGTGCTGTGTGCACTTTTCGAAGGATGGATCCCAGTCGGTCCGGGGCTGTGCGATGCGGGGGGTCGGGGGTGGTCTGCCGGGCATTGGGATGACAACCCAACTCGAGATGGGGGCTTTTGGCGGGTGGAATAGTGGGGACCAATTGGAGGTTTGCTTAGTGGAGATGCAAATGTCATGGTACAACTATATAGACACTCAATCATTATGTTACTTTTTAATAGGACGTTTACAAACATATATTTTGATAAAAATAATTGAAAGGTGTGTCTCATTATGGTAAGTGGTGAAATAAGTATAGCCAGTTACAATTGTAATGGCTTAGCAGATAATAAGAAAAGACGATCAGTATTTACCTGGCTAAAAGAGAAGGATTATAATATCTACTGTTTACAGGAAACCCATTCAACAGTTTTAGATGAAGTTTTGTGGAAAAAGAACTGGGGGGGCGAAATATATTTCTCCCATGGGCAAAGAAATTCAAAAGGGGTGATGGTTTTAATTACTAATAACTTTGATCCAAATGTGCAACTTGTCCAAACAGATCCTCAAGGTAGATGGAATATTTTAAATATGTTATTGGACAATAAACATATATGGCTTATTAACCTATACGGTCCGAATAATGATGATCCAAGCTTCTTTGACAATATATATAAGAATGTATCAACTCTACAAGCAACACTAGACTCTATTATTATAGTGGGAGATTTTAATACGGTCTTAAATACCTCTATGGACCGGAAAGGAAATCACACTACAAACTATCACCCTCAGGCACTTAAGGAAATCAGGAACGTCATGGATATATTGGAATTAGTGGATATATGGAGACTTAAATACCCTGACCTAGTGAGATATACATGGCGGAGGCTTAATCAAGCTAGTCGCCTTGACTACTTTCTTATATCATTCTCTCTGGCACCAAAAGTTAAAAAGTGTTTGATAGGGGACAGAATGCGGTCGGACCATCACATAATTGGCATATATATTACTCTTACAGAATTTCCACGTGGGCGAGGATATTGGAAATTTAATCAAAGCCTACTAGATGATAAATTGTTTAGAACTAGGACAGAAGAATTTATAACTGACTTTTTTAGACATAACATAGGTACAGCAGATCCCCATATTGTATGGGACACTTTTAAGTGTGCCTTTAGAGGCCATGCAATTCAGTACTCATCTATAAAACAAAAGCAATTTCGATCAAAAGAGTCCATATTAACAAAGGAAATTGAAGGACTAACAGTACAGTTAGATAACAATAAAAACGGTACCATAGAGGCACAGAATAAGTTAGAGGAAAAACAAAAAGAAATGGAGGAACTTATTCAAGAAAGATCCAGTGTAATATATTACAAAAATAAAGCTAACTGGATGGAATATGGGGAAAAATGCACCAAATTCTTTTTCAATCTTCAATATAGAAATGCTACCAAAAAAAACGTATTAAAACTTGTTACAAATGATGGAGTCACGCATGATTCACCAAATGATATTTTGAAAGAGGAAGTAAAGTACTTTAAGAATATATTTTCGTTTCAGGCTCCTCCATCTCCACTAACTGAAACTAATTGTATGGATTTTTTCCCTAATAATAATGTAAAATTAACATCTGTACAGAAAGACTCATGTGAAGGCCTAATTACAGAGGAGGAACTACTTGATGCAATTGGGGCCTTTAAGGATGGGAAAACTCCAGGACTGGATGGCATACCAGTGGAAGTATACAAACATTTTTTTTATATACTCAAAGGACCACTATTAGCTTGTTTTAACCACTCCTATATAAATGATAGATTATCAGACACGCAACAAGAAGGTGTGATATCATTATTACTGAAACAGGACCCAAGTGGTATATATAAAGATCCAGTCCATTTAAAAAATTGGAGACCTCTTACACTTCAGTGTTGTGATGCAAAAATCCTAGCAAAATGCTTGGCGCATAGAATAAAAAAAGTTTTGTCAGATATTATTCATCCTAATCAGACAGGTTTTTTACATGGACGATACATTGGAGATAATATAAGGCAAGTACTGGAAACAATAGAACACTATGAAATATCGGGGACACCAGGCCTGGTTTTCATAGCTGATTTTGAAAAGGCTTTTGATAAAGTACGACTGGAGTTTATATATAAATGCCTAGAATATTTCAATTTTGGGGAATCTCTTATAAAATGGGTAAAAATTATGTATAGTAACCCTAGGTGTAAAATAGTAAATAATGGCTACATCTCAGAAAGTTTTAAACTATCTAGAGGAGTAAAACAAGGTTGTCCACTATCGGCATATCTATTTATTATTGCCATCGAAATGTTAGCTGTTAAAATTAGATCAAACATTAATATTAAGGGATTAGAAATCCAGGGCCTAAAAACTAAGGTGTCATTGTACGCTGATGATTCATGTTTTCTTTTAAAACCACAACTAGAATCTCTCCACGGCCTCTTAGAGGATCTAGATACATTTGCTATCCTCTCTGGATTAAAACCAAATTATGATAAATGTACCATATTACGTATTGGATCACTAAAAAATACACATTTTACATTGCCATGTAGTTTACCAATTAAATGGTCTGACGGTGATGTGGACATAGTCGGTATACAAATCCCAAAAGAAAGAAATGATCTCACTCCAATAAATTTTTATAGAAAGTTAGCAAAAATAGATAAGATCTTGCTACCATGGAAAGGAAAATACCTGTCTATTTGTGGGAAAATCACCCTGATTAACTCTTTAATCATATCACAGTTTACCTATTTGCTTATGGTTTTGCCTACACCTAGTGACCTGCTTTTTAAATTATATGAACAAAAAATATTCAATTTTATTTGGAACGGTAAGCCAGATAAAATTAAAAGGGCCTATTTATATAACGAATATGAATTCGGAGGGCAGAAATTATTAAATATTAAAGCATTAGACCTCTCACTAAAGGCATCAGTCATACAAAAGTTATACTTAAATCCAAACTGGTTCTCTAGTAGATTGGTACGAATGTCTCATCCTATGTTCAAGAAGGGCCTTTTTCCCTTTATTCAGATTACACCTGCTCACTTTCGGTTGCTTGAAAAGGAAATAATCTCCAAAATATCTTTATTTTTTAAACAAGCCTTAGAAAGTTGGTTGCAATTTCAGTTTAATCCACCTGAAAGGACGGAACAAATAGTACAACAAATCTTGTGGTTAAATTCAAATATAGTAATTGATAAAAAAACTGTATTTATCTAAGAAATGTTTAAAAAAGGTATAATTTTTGTGAATGATATCATAAATAGGACTGGTGGAATAATGTCACACATGCAGCTAACACAGACATATGGAAATGTCTGCTCTACCCAAAATTACAACCAATTAATTGCAGCATTACCACAAAAATGGTTTGCAGGGAATAATAATAAAGGTATACTCTTTAAAAAAAAGTATGTATGTCTATGTAGGTATGTGTATGTATATATGTGTATATGTATGCATACGTGAATGGATATATATATTTACCCAAAAAAATATGGGGGATTGGAAATGATGCAGACAACTACATTGGAAACAACATTCTTTCCGCAATATTAAGCTGATCCACCCCCCAAAAAAAAAAATATATATATATAAAAAAAAATATTAAAAAAAACAGCAGCAGTAAAATAACAAGCGAGGCTATATACAGGGCGTAACAGTACATAGTCAATGTGTGGGGGCACCGGTTAGTTGAGGTAATTGAGGTAATATGTACATGTACAGTGGCTTGCGAAAGTATTCACCCCCTTTGGCATTTTTCCTATTTCGTTTCCTTACAACCTGGAATTAAAATAGATTTTTGGGGAGATTGTATCATTTGATTTACACAACATGCCTACCACTTTGAAGATGCAAAATATTTTTTCTTGTGAAACAAACAAGGAACAACACAAAAAAACTGAAAACTTGAGCGTGCATAACTATTCACCCCCCCAAAGTCAATACTTTGTAGAGACACATTTTGCAGCAATTACAGCTGCAAGTCCCTTGGGGTATGTCTCTATAAGCTTGGCACATCTAGCCACTGGGATTTTTTACCATTCTTCAAGGCAAAACTGCTCTAGCTCCTTCAAGTTGGATGGGTTCCGCTGGTGTACAGCAATCTATAAGTCATACCACAGATTCTCAATTGGATTCAGGTCTGGGCTTTGACTAGGCCGTTCCAAGATATTTAAATGTTTCCCCTTAAACCACTCAAGTGCTGCTTTAGCAGTATAATTAGGGTCATTGTCCTGCTGGAAGGTGAATCTCCGTCCCCGTCTCAAATCTCTGGAAGACTGAAACAGGTTTCCCTCAAGAATTTCTGTGTATTTAGCGCCATTCATCATTCCTTCGATTCTGACCAGTTTCTCAGTCTCTGCTAAAGAAAAACATCCCCACAGCATGATGCTGCTACCACCAGGCTTCACTGTGGTGTTCTCGGGGTGATGAGAGGTGTTGTGTTTGCTCCAGACATAGCGTTTTCCTTGATGGCCAAAAAGCTCAATTGTAGTCTTATCTGACCAGAGTACCTTCTTCCATATGATTTCTGTGGAGTCTCCCACATGCCTTTTGGCGAACACCAAACATGTTTGCTTATTTTTTCTTTAAAACCTGTTGAGGACAGAGGGCGCTGTTTTCACTTTGGGGGAAAATCGTGCCCAATTTAAACGGCCTCGTACTCAATTCTTGCTCGTACAATATGCATATTATTATTACTATTGGATAGAAAACACTCTCTAGTTTCTAAAACCGTTTGAATTTTGTCTGTGAGTAAAACAGAACTCATTTGGCAGCACACTTTCTGACCAGGAAGTGGAAAGTCTGAAATCGATGCTCTGTTCAATGGCCTGCCTATAAATGGGCATGATACGTATGAGTATACATGCACGTCATACACCTTCCCCTAGATGTCAAGAGGAAGTGAGAGAAGAAATGAAGTGTTTATCTTGGTCTGAGGTGGAATAAATCCTCTTGGCACGACGAGTCATCCATTTTCTCTTTTCTGGAAAGCGCAAAGATGGACCTGGAATTGCCTTCTGAAAAGCTGTCGTTATAGGCGACTACTATCTCCGGCTTTGATTTTATTTGATACATGTCACAATATCATCGTAAAGTATGTTTTTTCAATATAGTTTTATTAGATTATTGAAATTTTTTTGGGACGTTAGGCGTGTTGCGTTGTCTGTGTTTGTTGACGTTGGAGAGCTTCGCGCCACTTGGCCAGTGTGCTTGCTAATTCAAGAGGGAAAAACGATGTTATAAATCCAAACAACGACTGTTCTGGACAAAGGACCCCTTGTACAACATTCTGATGGAAGATCACCAAAAGTAGGACCCATTTTGTGATGCTATTTCATATATCTGTCGAACTGTGTACTAGTAGTTTTGCGCCCAGGTTTTGGCCACTCTCTCGCTATAACATAAGCCTTATGTCGTAATGAAGATATTTTTAGAATTCTAACACTGCGATTGCATTAAGAACTAGTGTATCTATAATTTCCTATACAACATGTATTTTTTTGTAATGTTTATGAATAGCTATTTGGTCAGAATAGGTGAGAGTCTAATAGAAATATCCGCACATTCTGGGAAAAAGATGCTACGTTAGCATAATGGATAACCACTGATTTCAGTTCTAAATATGCACATTTTCGAACAAAACATAAGTGTATGTATAACCTGATGTTATAGGACTGTCATCTGAGGAAGGTTTATGAAGGTTAGTGAAAATGAATATCTTTTGCTGGTTTATTCGCTAACGCTAACGTGCCTATTGCTATCGCTAACGTGCCTTGATGAATGAATGCGGTTGTGTGGTAGGCTATTGTAGTAAGCTAATATAATGCTATATTGTGTTTTCGCTGTAAAACACTTAAAAAATCGGAAATATTGGCTGGATTCACAAGATGTTTGTCTTTAATTTGCTGTACACCATCGATTTTTCAGAAATGCTTTATGATGAGTATTTAGGTATTTCACGTTGGTCTCTATAATTACTCTGGCTGCTTCGGTGCTAATTCTGACGGTAGCTGTGATGGTAGCAGCAATGTAAAACTGATTTATACCTCAAATATGCACATTTTTTGAACAAAACATAGATTTATTGTGTAACATGTTATAGGACTGTCATCTGATGACGTTGTTTCTTGGTTAGTTTGGTTGGTTTCGTGCATGCTACCTGTGCTGTGAAAAATGTCTGTCCTTTTTTGTATTTGGTGGTGAGCTAACATAAATATATGTGGTGTTTTTGCTGTAAAACATTTTAAAAATCGGACATGTTGACTTGATTCACAAGATGTGTATCTTTCATTTGCTGTATTGGACTTGTTAATGTGTGAAAGTTAAATATTTCAAAAAAATATTTTTAGAATTTCGCGCTCTGCCTTTTCAGTGGAATGTGGGAGGAGTTCCGCTAGCGGAACGCCGGGGCTGTAAAGGTTTTAAGCAATGGCTTTTTTTCTGGCCACTCTTCCGTAAAGGCCAGCTCTGTGGAGTGTATGGCTTAAAGTGGTCCTATGGACAGATACTCCAATCTCCGCTGTGGAGCTTTGCAGCTCCTTCAGGGTTATCTTTGGTCTCTTTGTTGCCTCTCTGTTTAATACCGTCCTTGCATGGTCCATGAATGTTTTGGTGGGCGGCCCTCTCTTGACAGGTTTGTTGTGGTGCCATATTCTTTCCATTTTTTAATAATAGATTTAATGGTGCTCCGTGGGATGTTCAAAGTTTCAGATATTTTTTATAACCCAACCCTTATATGTACTTCTCCACAACTTTGTCCCTGACCTGTTTGAAGAGCTTCTTGGTTATCACGGTACCACTTGCTTGGTGGTGCCCCTTGCTTAGTGGTGTTGCAGACTCTGGTGCCTTTTGGAACAGGTGTATGTATACTGAGATCATGTGACACTTAGATTGCACACAGGTGGACTTTATTTAACTAATTATGTGACTTCTGATGGTAATTGGTTGCACCAGATCTTATTTAGGGGCCTCATAGCAAAGGGGGTGAATATGCACGCACCACTTTTCTGTTTTTATTTTTTAGAATTTCTTGAAATAAGTAATTTATTTCATTTCACTTCACCAATTTGGACTATTTTGTGTATGTCCAATTCATGAAATCCAAATAAAAATTCATTTAAATTACAGGTTATAGTGCAACAAAATAGCAAAAACGCCAAGGGGGATGAATACTTTTGCATGGCACTGTAAGTAGAGTTAAAGTGACTATGCATAGATTATAAACAGAGAGTAGCAGCAGCGTAAAAGAGGGGTCTGGGTAGCCCGTTCAGGAGTCTTATGGCTTAGGGGTAGAATCTGTTAAGAAGCCTTTTGGACCTAGACTTGGCACTCCGGTACCGCTTGCCGTGCGGTAGCAGAGAAAGCAGTCTATGACTAGGGTGGCTGGAGTCTTTGACCATTTTTAGGGCCTTGCTCTGACACCGCCTGATATAGAGGTCCTGGATGGCAGGAAGCTTGGCCCCAGTGATGTACTGGGCCGTACGCACTACCCTCTGTAGTGCCTTGCGGTCGGAGGCCGAGCAGTTGCCATACCAGGCAGTGATGGCTGTACTGTACTAGAAGTCAAAGCTCTTTATTTTAATAACTCGTAGGCTATACTGTACTAGAAGTCAAACCTCTTTATTTGAATAGATTTAGAAAAGCAGCACATACTGATGTTATTACATTAACACCTTGGCTGTCAATTCTGGACAATTGTGTGCTGCCTTTGTATTATTGAGCCATTATTTGTAGTAGTTTCTCTCAATAAAATGCTTTTTTTCCCAGAACTATTTGAATTTTTATTGTTATAGAGCTGGTATTGTTGGATGAAATTAGGCATTGCATCAATCTTTCCCATGAAGTGGTCCTAGAGTCCTACAGTACCAACCTGGTTGACACGTGTATGTCCACAGACACTAAATACCACAGTATGCTGGGTGCACGACTCCGTATGCAAACGTGTGACAATCCTCTCTCTCCTTCTCTCTCTCCCTGCCCCTCCCTCCCTCCCTCCCTCCCTCCCTCCCTCCCTCAGCTCCGTCCGTTTGCCCCTCCCTGGAAGCCCCTGTCCACGGGAGGAAGTTTGGCTCCAAGTATTTCATCGGTCATGAGGTCCATTTCACCTGTTCCCATGGTTACCACCTGGTGGGCCCCGAGACACGTGTGTGTCAGGAGAACGGGAGTTGGAGCGGTGTCAACACCATCTGTAAAGGTAAAGGTACAGTACTGTCTGTCCAAACAGACAATATAGTCAAACACACATCACTTTAGGTAATGCTGGGCTGAGGAAATCATGAAGAGATGGACCGGCAGACACTGCTCCACCATACCTCTATTTGGCCAGTAACTTAATAAATGTTTCAATGTGTCTGTCCACCTGACACCAGAGCCCATCTAACTCTTTAGATTGCAGTTTCCACCAAGACAACCTTTTGTCAGTGTGTTGTTTTGCTGTCTCCTACACACACGTTCCTCTATAAAAATGACAGTCACTATAAACTGTAAAGGTCTCACACGGTTGTTATTTCACTACTGCTGCTGCCATGGCCTCTGTCCTCACAATGCACAGGAATTTACTGGTATTACAGGGCGACAGAGAGCAGAGATGGGGAGAGAGAGATGGAGAGGGAGAGATGGAGAAAGGGTGTTAGTAAAGTGTAAGGAGGGAAGGTATCAGGGAAAAATGTTAACTACATGCTGACGTTATATCAGAGTGCTTTTATGTATTGGGGCTGTGTTTTCACAGTATGTGTTTGCACTATAGAGATCCATCCATTCACCTGTTAATTCTTAGCTTTTACTACAGACATCACGATCACTGTAAACTACCATCCTGTTCTTCACAATTTGGCCCGTGAAGATTTTAAAACTGTTGTCAGAGCAGCTGCAGCAGCTACACAAACACTCACTGTTGGGTAAATGCAATGTGACTATGCACACTTAACCTGGGTCGTGTTCATTAGGGAATGTTTAGTTTGTTGTTTAGTTTGTTAGAAAGAACACTACTGGACAGAAAGCTGCCATCTGCAACGCCAACCCATTGTTGTTCTAGAATCTACAGTAGTCTCTTCAGACGGAGGGTCCTGTAGACATGTAAAGATTGATGACGGCGGAAGAGAGAGGGAAAGAGAGGAAGAGAATAAAGAGGAGGAGAGAGAGGGTGAGAGAAAGAGAGGGAGCGAGAGAGGTAGAGAGAGAGGTAGAGGCAGAGGGGTAGAGAGAGAGAGAGGGGTAGCGAGTGGGTGAGAGAAAGGGAGAGAGAGGAGGAGTGAAAGAGAGGGTGAGAGAGAGGTTGAGAGAGAGAGAGGGTGAGTGAGAGGGAGAGAGAAAGAAAGAGAGGGTGAGAGAGAGGTATAGGAGGGCAGAGTATCAGTGTCTTTAGCTCTGTGAACTAACTGTATTTTGGACTAGGGAGGGAGAGAGGGAGGTCTTTAGCTCTGTTAACTAACTGTATTTTGGACTAGGGAGGGAGAGAGGGAGGTCTTTAGCTCTGTGAACTAACTGTATTTTGGACTAGGGAGGGAGAGAGGGAAGTCTTTAGCTCTGTGAACTAACTGTATTTTGGACTAGGGAGGGAGAGAGGGAGGTCTTTAGCTCTGTGAACTAACTGTATTTTGGACTAGGGAGGGAGAGAGGGAGGTCTTTAGCTCTGTGGACTAACTGTATTTTGGACTAGGGAGGGAGAGTGGGAGGTCTTTGCTTCTGAGAGCATACTGTATTTTGGACTTCTCCATGGTGTTAATTTGCCTTCCCCAGGGGCCAGAAGACCATAGGACAGGTACAGATGTTTTGGCCAACTTTACTCCCCAGGATATTTTTCAACACCTCTTCCATACATTTTCCATGTTTCATCTTCCCCTCATATTTTTTAAGTTAGACATTTTCTGTAGAGACCTGAGAACACCCTGACTGGACTGACTGAACCACTTTACATAGAGACCTGAGAACACCCTGACTGGACTGACTGAACCACTTTACATAGAGACCTGAGAACACCCTGACTGGACTGAACTGAACCACTTTACATAGAGACCTGAGAACACTCTGACTGGACTGAACTGAACCACTTTACATAGAGACCTGAGAACACTCTGACTGGACTGAACTGAACCACTTTACATAGAGACCTGAGAACACTCTGACTGACCCACTTTACATAGAGACCTGAGCACACTCTGACTGAACCACTTTACATAGAGACCTGAGAACACTGACTGAACCACTTTACATAGAGACCTGAGAACACTCTGACTGAAGCACTTTACATAGAGACCTGAGAACACTCTGACTGAACCACTTTACATAGAGACCTGAGAACACTCTGACTGAACCACTTTACATAGAGACCTGAGAACACTCTGACTGAACCACTTTACATAGAGACCTGAGAACACTCTGACTGAACCACTTTACATAGAGACCTGAGAACACTCTGACTGAACCACTTTACACAGAGACCTGAGAACACTCTGACTGAACCACTTTACATAGAGACCTGAGAACACTCTGACTGAACCACTTTACATAGAGACCTGAGAACACTCTGACTGAACCACTTTACATAGAGACCTGAGAACACTCTGACTGAACCACTTTACATAGAGACCTGAGAACACTCTGACTGAACCACTTTACACAGAGACCTGAGAACACTCTGACTGAACCACTTTACATAGAGACCTGAGAACACTCTGACTGAACCACTTTACACAGAGGCCTGAGAACACTCTGACTGAACCACTTTACATAGAGACCTGAGAACACTCTGACTGGACTGAACCACTTTACATAGAGACCTGAGAACACTCTGACTGAACCACTTTACATAGAGACCTGAGAACACTCTGACTGGACTGACTGAACCACTTTACATAGAGACCTGAGAACACTCTGACTGAACCACTTTACATAGAGACCTGAGAACACTCTGACTGGACTGACTGAACCACTTTACATAGAGACCTGAGAACACCCTGACTGGACTGAACTGAACCACTTTACATAGAGACCTGAGAACACTCTGACTGGACTGAACTGAACCACTTTACATAGAGACCTGAGAACACTCTGACTGGACTGAACTGAACCACTTTACATAGAGACCTGAGAACACTCTGACTGACCCACTTTACATAGAGACCTGAGCACACTCTGACTGAACCACTTTACATAGAGACCTGAGAACACTGACTGAACCACTTTACATAGAGACCTGAGAACACTCTGACTGAAGCACTTTACATAGAGACCTGAGAACACTCTGACTGAACCACTTTACATAGAGACCTGAGAACACTCTGACTGAACCACTTTACATAGAGACCTGAGAACACTCTGACTGAACCACTTTACATAGAGACCTGAGAACACTCTGACTGAACCACTTTACATAGAGACCTGAGAACACTCTGACTGAACCACTTTACACAGAGACCTGAGAACACTCTGACTGAACCACTTTACATAGAGACCTGAGAACACTCTGACTGAACCACTTTACATAGAGACCTGAGAACACTCTGACTGAACCACTTTACATAGAGACCTGAGAACACTCTGACTGAACCACTTTACATAGAGACCTGAGAACACTCTGACTGAACCACTTTACACAGAGACCTGAGAACACTCTGACTGAACCACTTTACATAGAGACCTGAGAACACTCTGACTGAACCACTTTACACAGAGGCCTGAGAACACTCTGACTGAACCACTTTACATAGAGACCTGAGAACACTCTGACTGGACTGAACCACTTTACATAGAGACCTGAGAACACTCTGACTGAACCACTTTACATAGAGACCTGAGAACACTCTGACTGGACTGACTGAACCACTTTACATAGAGACCTGAGAACACTCTGACTGAACCACTTTACATAGAGACCTGAGAACACTCTGACTGGACTGACTGAACCACTTTACATAGAGACCTGAGAACACTCTGACTGAACCACTTTACATAGAGACCTGAGAACACTCTGACTGAACCACTTTACATAGAGACCTGAGAACACTCTGACTGACCCACTTTACATAGAGACCTGAGAACACTCTGACTGAACCACTTTACATAGAGACCTGAGAACACTCTGACTGAACCACTTTACACAGAGGCCTGAGAACACTCTGACTGAACCACTTTACATAGAGACCTGAGAACACTCTGACTGGACTGAACCACTTTACATAGAGACCTGAGAACACTCTGACTGAACCACTTTACATAGAGACCTGAGAACACTCTGACTGAACCACTTTACATAGAGACCTGAGAACACTCTGACTGGACTGACTGAACCACTTTACATAGAGACCTGAGAACACCCTGACTGGACTGAACTGAACCACTTTACATAGAGACCTGAGAACACTCTGACTGGACTGAACTGAACCACTTTACATAGAGACCTGAGAACACTCTGACTGGACTGAACTGAACCACTTTACATAGAGACCTGAGAACACTCTGACTGACCCACTTTACATAGAGACCTGAGCACACTCTGACTGAACCACTTTACATAGAGACCTGAGAACACTGACTGAACCACTTTACATAGAGACCTGAGAACACTCTGACTGAAGCACTTTACATAGAGACCTGAGAACACTCTGACTGAACCACTTTACATAGAGACCTGAGAACACTCTGACTGAACCACTTTACATAGAGACCTGAGAACACTCTGACTGAACCACTTTACATAGAGACCTGAGAACACTCTGACTGAACCACTTTACATAGAGACCTGAGAACACTCTGACTGAACCACTTTACACAGAGACCTGAGAACACTCTGACTGAACCACTTTACATAGAGACCTGAGAACACTCTGACTGAACCACTTTACATAGAGACCTGAGAACACTCTGACTGAACCACTTTACATAGAGACCTGAGAACACTCTGACTGAACCACTTTACATAGAGACCTGAGAACACTCTGACTGAACCACTTTACACAGAGACCTGAGAACACTCTGACTGAACCACTTTACATAGAGACCTGAGAACACTCTGACTGAACCACTTTACACAGAGGCCTGAGAACACTCTGACTGAACCACTTTACATAGAGACCTGAGAACACTCTGACTGGACTGAACCACTTTACATAGAGACCTGAGAACACTCTGACTGAACCACTTTACATAGAGACCTGAGAACACTCTGACTGGACTGACTGAACCACTTTACATAGAGACCTGAGAACACTCTGACTGAACCACTTTACATAGAGACCTGAGAACACTCTGACTGGACTGACTGAACCACTTTACATAGAGACCTGAGAACACTCTGACTGAACCACTTTACATAGAGACCTGAGAACACTCTGACTGAACCACTTTACATAGAGACCTGAGAACACTCTGACTGACCCACTTTACATAGAGACCTGAGAACACTCTGACTGAACCACTTTACATAGAGACCTGAGAACACTCTGACTGAACCACTTTACATAGAGACCTGAGAACAGTCTGACTGGACTGACTGAACCACTTTACATAGAGACCTGAGCACACTCTGACTGGACTGAACCACTTTACATAGAGACCTGAGAACACTCTGACTGGACTGAACTGAACCACTTTACATAGAGACCCGAGAACACTCTGACTGAACCACTTTACATAGAGACCTGAGAACACTCTGACTGGACTGACTGAACCACTTTACATAGAGACCTGAGCACACTCTGACTGAACCACTTTACATAGAGACCTGAGAACAGTCTGACTGGACTGACTGAACCACTTTACATAGAGACCTGAGCACACTCTGACTGAACCACTTTACATAGAGACCTGAGAACAGTCTGACTGGACTGACTGAACCACTTTACATAGAGACCTGAGAACACCCTGACTGAACCACTTTACATAGAGACCTGAGAACACTCTGACTGAAGCACTTTACATAGAGACCTGAGAACACTCTGACTGAACCACTTTACATAGAGACCTGAGAACACTCTGACTGAACCACTTTACATAGAGACCTGAGAACACTCTGACTGAACCACTTTACATAGAGACCTGAGAACACTCTGACTGAACCACTTTACATAGAGACCTGAGAACACTCTGACTGAACCACTTTACATAGAGACCTGAGAACACTCTGACTGAACCACTTTACATAGAGACCTGAGAACACTCTGACTGAACCACTTTACATAGAGACCTGAGCACACTCTGACTGAACCACTTTACATAGAGACCTGAGAACACTCTGACTGAACCACTTTACATAGAGACCTGAGAACACTCTGACTGAACCACTTTACATAGAGACCTGAGAACACTCTGACTGAACCACTTTACATAGCGACCTGAGGACACTCTGACTGAACCACTTTACATAGAGACCTGAGAACACTCTGACTGAACCACTTTACATAGAGACCTGAGAACACTCTGACTGAACCACTTTACATAGAGACCTGAGCACACCCTGACTGAACCACTTTACATAGAGACCTGAGCACACTCTGACTGAACCACTTTACATAGAGACCTGAGCACACCCTGACTGAACCACTTTACATAGAGACCTGAGAACACTCTGACTGAACCACTTTACATATAGACCTAAGAACACTCTGACTGAACCACTTTACATAGAGACCTGAGAACACTCTGACTGAACCACTTTACATAGAGACCTGAGAACACCCTGACTGGACTGAACTGAACCACTTTACATAGAGACCTGAGAACACCCTGACTGGACTGAACTGAACCACTTTACATAGAGACCTGAGAACACTCTGACTGAACCACTTTACATAGAGACCTGAGAACACCCTGACTGAACCACTTTACATAGAGACCTAAGAACACTCTGACTGAACCACTTTACATAGAGACCTGAGAACACTGACTGAACCACTTTACATAGAGACCTGAGAACACTCTGACTGAACCACTTTACATAGAGACCTGAGAACACTCTGACTGAACCACTTTACACAGAGACCTGAGAACACTCTGACTGAACCACTTTACATAGAGACCTGAGAACACCCTGACTGAACCACTTTACATAGAGACCTGAGAACACTCTGACTGAACCACTTTACATAGAGACCTGAGAACACCCTGACTGAACCACTTTACATAGAGACCTGAGAACAGTCTGACTGAACCACTTTACATAGAGACCTGAGAACACTCTGACTGAACCACTTTACATAGAGACCTGAGAACACTCTGACTGAACCACTTTACATAGAGACCTGAGAACACTCTGACTGAACCACTTTACATAGAGACCTGAGAACACTCTGACTGAACCACTTTACATAGAGACCTGAGAACACTCTGACTGAACCACTTTACATAGAGACCTGAGAACACCCTGACTGAACCACTTTACATAGAGACCTGAGAACAGTCTGACTGAACCACTTTACATAGAGACCTGAGAACACTCTGACTGAACCACTTTACATAGAGACCTGAGAACACTCTGACTGAACCACTTTACATAGAGACCTGAGAACACTCTGACTGAACCACTTTACATAGAGACCTGAGAACACTCTGACTGAACCACTTTACATAGAGACCTGAGAACACTCTGACTGAACCACTTTACATAGAGACCTGAGAACACCCTGACTGAACCACTTTACATAGAGACCTGAGAACACCCTGACTGAACCCCTTTACATAGAGACCTGAGAACACCCTGACTGAACTGACTGAACCACTTGGGATGTGTCTCAAATTACACCCTATTTAGTGCACTACTTTTGACTAGGGCCCATAAGTTGTGCACTACATAGGGACTATGAGGTAATTTGGGACACAACCCAGGACTGGCAGCAGGGCTACTGTAAAATAACCCCTTCTTGTGTTTCTGTTTCTCCCCACAGTCTCTTTGTTTTGGGGTTCCAGGAAGCAGAGGCTAAGGCCATGCATGCTGTCATTACAGCACCACGGCCCATGGTCTGATAGCATGCAGCTATGTTAAGCATGCTATTGATGGCTCACATCTCTGTCCGTTGTGTAACAAATGGCATCCTTTTCACTGTGCACTGCTTTTGACCAGGGTATAGGGCTCTGGTCAAAAGTATTGCACTACTTAGGGAATATGGTGCTATTTAGGACGTAGTGGTTATTATGGTGGAATAGCAGCAGCATGTAGAAGGGAAGGGGAATGTGCCCTGCTCTGGAATGTAGTCTAGTACTGTACAGGTGTTTTCTGAGTCCACTGAGACATTTAATGGTTTCATTCAGGGAGGGATCTGAGCTCCAGACTGAAGAATGGAACTTTTCTTTTGCTCCCCTTGTCTGTTTGTGTGAGGACTAGGAACCCCTTTTAGCTGGCCAGCCTTCTCCCTCTTAGCTGGCCAGCCGGCAGCATTCTCCCTCTTAGCTGTCCGGTTGGCTGCCTTCTCCCTTTTAGCTGTCCGGTCGGCTGCCTTCTCCCTTTTAGCTGTCCGGTCGGCTGCCTTCTCCCTTTTAGCTGTCCGGCCGGCAGCCTTCTCCCTCTTAGCTATCCGGTTGGCTGCCTTCTCCCTTTTAGCTGTCCGGTCGGCTGCCTTCTCCCTTTTAGCTGTCCGGTCGGCTGCCTTCTCCCTTTTAGCTGTCCGGTCGGCTGCCTTCTCCCTTTTAGCTATCCGGTTGGCTGCCTTCTCCCTTTTAGCTGTCCGGTCGGCTGCCTTCTCCCTTTTAGCTGTCCGGTCGGCTGCCTTCTCCCTTTTAGCTGTCCGGTCGGCTGCCTTCTCCCTTTTAGCTGTCCGGTCGGCTGCCTTCTCCCTTTTAGCTGTCCGGTCGGCTGCCTTCTCCCTTTTAGCTGTCCGGTCGGCTGCCTTCTCCCTTTTAGCTGTCCGGTCGGCTGCCTTCTCCCTTTTAGCTGTCCGGTCGGCTGCCTTCTCCCTTTTAGCTGTCCGGCCGGCTGCCTTCTCCCTTTTAGCTGTCCGGTCGGCTGCCTTCTCCCTTTTAGCTGTCCGGTCGGCTGCCTTCTCCCTTTTAGCTGTCCGGTCGGCTGCCTTCTCCCTTTTAGCTGTCCGGTCGGCTGCCTTCTCCCTTTTAGCTGTCCGGTCGGCTGCCTTCTCCCTTTTAGCTGTCCGGTCGGCAGCCTTCTCCCTTTTAGCTGTCCGGTCGGCAGCCTTCTCCCTTTTAGCTGTCCGGTCGGCTGCCTTCTCCCTTTTAGCTGTCCGGTCGGCTGCCTTCTCCCTTTTAGCTGTCCGGTCGGCTGCCTTCTCCCTTTTAGCTGTCCGGTCGGCAGCCTTCTCCCTTTTAGCTGTCCGGTCGGCAGCCTTCTCCCTTTTAGCTGTCCGGTCGGCTGCCTTCTCCCTTCTAGCTGTCCGGTCGGCAGCCTTCTCCCTTTTAGCTGTCCGGTCGGCAGCCTTCTCCCTTTTAGCTGTCCGGTCGGCAGCCTTCTCCCTTTTAGCTGTCCGGTCGGCTGCCTTCTCCCTTTTAGCTGTCCGGTCGGCTGCCTTCTCCCTTTTAGCTGTCCGGTCGGCTGCCTTCTCCCTTCTAGCTGTCCGGTCGGCAGCCTTCTCCCTTTTAGCTGTCCGGTCGGCAGCCTTCTCCCTTTTAGCTGTCCGGTCGGCAGCCTTCTCCCTTCTAGCTGTCCGGTCGGCTGCCTTCTCCCTTTTAGCTGTCCGGTCGGCTGCCTTCTCCCTTTTAGCTGTCCGGTCGGCTGCCTTCTCCCTTTTAGCTGTCCGGTCGGCTGCCTTCTCCCTTCTAGCTGTCCGGTCGGCAGCCTTCTCCCTTTTAGCTGTCCGGTCGGCAGCCTTCTCCCTTTTAGCTGTCCGGTCGGCTGCCTTCTCCCTTTTAGCTGTCCGGTCGGCTGCCTTCTCCCTTTTAGCTGTCCGGTCGGCTGCCTTCTCCCTTTTAGCTGTCCGGTCGGCTGCCTTCTCCCTTTTAGCCTTCCTGCCGGCCGCCTTCTCCCTTTTAGCCTGGCTTTCAGGGGCTGCTCCAGGTCAGACAAGGTCACCTGTGTGTTATTCCTCCTCCAGCAGTAGAATAATTTGGCAGACCCCAGTAGTCCTGCTCCAGTCATTCCACCAATCCAGAGAGAGGTGGCGGTGGATACAGGGTGGGGGGTAGAGTAGGGTGTGTGTATTATTCTTATTCCCCTGATAGAGCTACTACTCTCAAGAGAAAGACAGCTTTCTTCTAACTTTGTCCACTTTGCAATTGAAGAGACATTTTTGTTGTAATGGATTAAGTTTCCAAGATAGAGGAGTAACCTTTTCTTCATGTTTATAAAACACTACACATTTCTTCTAGACAGCTTTTCACTTGTTATAAGCAATGACATGAACAGAGTCAGTGGAAGGCACGTGTCTCTTAAAATTATAGAGTAAAAACCATTAAAACCATAATGCTAATAAAACCATTCCAACCGTCTCTGGAGAGCTGTATTCATCATGCTCACATAATCACCATCCATCCCAGCAAGTCCATTTAGCTCAAACTATACCCCTTCTTTATACAGTATGAATCAGGAGTGAAGCATTTAATCTCTTATTTAAAGCACTTTAAACCGAGAGGCTGGAGACTTGAAGGGAAGTATTGACGGGGAAAGTAATGAATTGTCCTCTGTCCGTAAATGATGGTGCCAGGTTAGTCTGGTCTGATTCTGCTGTATAACGTATCACCCCTCCCCTGGACAGAGAGCAGACAAACAATTGATGTCGGAAGTTTACATACACCTTAGCCAAATACATTTAAACAACATTTTTCACAATTCCTGAAATTTAGTGCCAGTCAAAATTCCCTGTTTGAGGTCAGTTAGGATCACCACTTTATGTTAAGAATGTGAAATGTCAGAATAATAGTAGTGAGAATGATTTATTTCAGCTTTTATTTCTTTCATCACATTCCCAGTGGGTCAGAAATTTACATACACTCAATTAGTATTTGGTAGCATTGCCTTTAAATGGTTTAACTTGGGTCAAACGTTTCAGGTAGCCTTCCACAAGCTTCCCACAATAAGTTGGGTGAATTTTGGCCCATTCCTCCTGACAGAGCTGGTGCAACTGAGTCAGGTTTGTAGGCCTCCTTGCTTGCAAGGTCAGGGCTTTGTGATGGCCACTCCAATACCTTGACTTTGTTGTCCTTAAGCCATTTTGCCACAACTTTGGAAGTGCACTTGGGGTCATTGTCCATTTGGAAGACCCATTTGTGACCAAGCTTTAACTTCCTGACTGAAGTCTTGAGATGTTGCTTCAATATATCCACATAATTTTCCTCCCCATGATGCAAACTATTTTGTGAAGTGCACCAGTACCTCCTGCAGCAAAGCACCCCCGCAACATGATGCTGCCACCCCCATGCTTACCGGTTGGGATGGTGTTCTTCGGCTTGCAAGCCTCCCCCTTTTTCCTCCAAACATAACGATGGTCATTATGGCCAAACAGCTCTATTTTTGTTTCATCAGACCAGAGGACATTTCTCCAAAAAGTATGATCTTTGTCCCCATGTGCAGCTGCAAACCATAGTCTGTCTTTATTATGTCGGTTTTGGAGCAGTGGCTTCTTCCTTGCTGAGTGGCCTTTCAGGTTATGTCGATATAGGACTCGCTTTACTGTGGATATAGATACTTTTGTACCTGTTTTCTCCAGCATCTTCACAAGGTCCTTTGCTGTTGTTCTTGGATTGATTTGCATTTTTCTCCCCAAAGTACGTTAATCTCTAGGAGACAGAACGCGTCTCCTTCCTGAGCAGTATGACGGCTGTGGTTCCATGGTGTTTATACTTGCGTACTATTGTTTGTAAAGATGAACGTGGTACCTTCATGTGTTTGGAAATTGCTCCCGAGGATGAACCAGACTTGTGGATGTCTACAATTTATTTTCTGAGGTCTTGGCTGATTTATTTTGATTTTCCCATGATGTCAAGCAAAGAGGCACTGAGTTTGAAGGTAAGCCTTGAAATACATCCACAGATACACCTCCAATTGACTCAAATTATGTCAATTAG